>NC_057808.1:478572468-478607342 GCF_018294505.1 Triticum aestivum
CCGCAACCTTCTGTACCCGTGAGATCCCATCTTGGGGCCTTTTCCGGCGCTCCGCCGGAGGGGGCATTGATCACGGAGGGCTTCTACATCAACACCATAGCCTCTCCTATGATGTGTGAGTAGTTTACCTCAGACCTTCGGGTCCATAGTTATTAGCTAGATGGCTTCTTCTCTCTCTTTGGATCTCAATACAAAGTTCTCCTTGATTCTCTTGGAGATCTATTCGTTGTAATCTTGTTTTGCGATATGTTTGTTCAGATCCGATGAATTGTGGGTTTATGATCAAGATTATCTATGAACAATATTTGAATCTCCTCTGAATTCTTTTATGCATGATTTGTTATCTTTGCAAGTCTTTTCGAATTATCAGTTTGGTTTGGCCTACTAGATTGATCATTCTTGCAATGGGAGAAGTGCTTAGCTTTGGGTTCAATCTTGCGGTGCTCGATCCCAGTGACAGAAGGGGAAACGACACGTATTGTCTTGTTGCCATCTAGGATAAAAAGATGGGGTTTATATCATATTGCTTGAGTTTATCCCTCTACATCATGTCATCATGCTTAAAGCATTACTCTGTTCTTATGAACTTAATACTCTATATGCATGCTAGATAGCGGTCGATGTGTGGAGTAATAGTAGTAGATGCAGGCAGGAGTCGGTCTACTTGTCACGGACGTGATGCCTATATACATGATCATACCTAGATATTCTCATAACTATGCTCAATTCTATCAATTGCTCGACAGTAATTCGTTCACCCACCGTAATACTTATGCTCTTGAGAGAAGCCACTAGTGAAACCTATGCCCCCCGGGTCTATTCTCTATCATATAAGTTTCCGATCTACTTTTACTTTGTGTTCTTTACTTTTAGTCTTTATCATAAAAATACCAAAAATATTATCTTATCATCTCGTTGGTCGCAAGGTTCTTATTTGTTTGTGTAGGTACGAGGGACTCGCGCATGGTCTCCTACTGGATTGATACCTTGGTTCTCAAAACTGAGGGAAATACTTATGCTACTTTACTGCATCACCCTTTCCTCTTCAAGGGAAAACCAACGCAGTGCTCAAGAGGTAGCACTCGATCCCAGTGACAGAAGGGGAAACGACACGTATTGTATTGTTGCCATCGAGGATAAAAAGATGGGGTTTATATCATATTGCTTGAGTTTATCCCTCTACATCATGTCATCTTGCCTAATGCGTTACTCTATTCTTATGAACTTAATACTCTAGATGCATGCTGGATAGCGGTCGATGTGTGGAGTAATAGTAGTAGATGCAGGCAGGAGTCGGTCTACTTGTCGCGGACGTGATGCCTATATACATGATCATGCCTAGATATTCTCATAACTATGCACTATTCTATCAATTGCTCGACAGTAATTTGTTCACCCACCATAATACTTATGCTATCTTGAGAGAAGCCACTAGTGAAACATATGGCCCCCGGGTCTATTTTCCATCATATTAATCTCCCGTCAACTAGCTATTTTTATCGTAGTTTATTTTGCAATCTTTACTTTTCAATCTATACAACAAAAATACCAAAAATATTTATCTTATTATCTCTATTAGATCTCACTTTTGCAAGTGGCCGTGAAGGGATTGACAACCCCTTTATCGCGTTGGTTGCAAGGTTCTTATTTGTTTGTGTAGGTACGAGGGACTTGCGTGTGGCCTCCTACTAGATTGATACCTTGGTTCTCAAAAACTGAGGGAAATACTTACGCTACTTTGCTGCATCACCCTTTCCTCTTCAAGGGAAACCAACGCATGCTCAAGAGGTAGCACCGGTGACGATGGTAATCATGACGGTGCTTTGGAGATGGAGATCAAAGGCACAAGATGATGATGGCCATATCATATCACTTATATTGATTGCATGTGATGTTTATCCTTTATGCATCTTATTTTGCTTAGTTCGACGGTAGCATTATAAGATGATCTCTCACTAAATTTCAAGGTACAAGTGTTCTCCCTGAGTATGCACTGTTGCGAAAGTTCGTCGTGCCGAGACACCACGTGATGATCGGGTGTGATAAGCTCTACGTTCACATACAACAGGTGCAAGCCAGTTTTGCACACGCAGAATACTCGGGTTAAACTTGACGAGCCTAGCATATGTAGATATGGCCTCGGAACACTGAGATCGAAAGATCGAACGTGAATCATATAGTAGATATGATCAACATAGTGATGTTCACCATTGAAAACTACTCCATCTCACGTGATAATCGGACATGGTTTAGTAGATATGGATCACGTGATCATTTAGATGACTAGAGGGATGTCTATCTAAGTGGGACTTCTTAAGTAATATGATTAATAGAACTTTAATTTATCATGAACTTAGTCCTGATAGTATTTGCATAACTATGTTGTAGATCAATAGCTCGTGATGTAGCTCCCCATTTATTTTTTGATATGTTCCTAGAGAAAAACTATGTTGAAAGATGATAGTAGCAATGATGCGGACTAGGTCCATGATCTGAGGATTATCCTCATTGCTGCGCAGAAGAATTATGTCCTTGATGCACCGCTAGGTGACGGACCTATTGCAGCAGCAGATCCAGACGTTATGAACATTTGGCAAAGCTCGGTATGATGACTACTTGATAGTTTAGTGCACCATACTTTACGGCTTAGAACCGGGACTTCGAAAACGCTTTGAACGATATGGAACATATAAGATGTTCCAAGAGCTGAAATTTGTATTTCAGACTCATGCCCGAGTCGAGAGGTATGAGACCTCTGACAAGTACTTTCCCTACAAGATGGAGGAGAATAGCTCAACCAGTGAGCATGTGCTCAGATTGTCTAAGTACTACAATCGCTTGAATCAAGTGGGAGTTAATCTTCCAGATAAAATAGCGATTGACAGAGTTCTCTAGTCACTATCACCAAGTTACTGGAACTTCATGATGAAATATAATATGCAAGGGTTGACGAAAACAATTCCCGAGCTCTTCGTGATGCTGAAATCGACGAAGGTAGAAATCAAGAAAAGTATCAAATGTTGATGGTTGACAAAACCACTGGTTTCAAGTAAAAGGGCAAGGGAAAGAAAGGGAACTTCAAGAAGAATGGCAAGCAAGTTGCCACTCCCATGAAGAAGCCCAAAGATAGACCCAAGCCTGAAACTGAGTGCTTCTACTGCAAAGGAGATGGTCACTGGAAGTGGAACTACCCTAGATACTTGGCGGATAAGAAGGATGGCAAAGTGAACAGAGGTATATTTGATATACATGTTATTGATGTGTACTTTACTAGTGTTTATAGCAACCCCTCAGTATTTAATATTGGTTCAGTTGCTAAGAGTGGTAACTCGAAATGGGAGTTGCAAAATAAACAGAGACTAGTTAAGGGCGAGGTGATGATGTGAGTTGGAAGTGATTCCAAGGTTGATAAGATCACCATCGCACACTCCCTTTACGTTCGGGATTAGTGTTGAACCTAAAATAAATGTTATTTGGTGTTTGCGTTGAGCATAAATATGATTGGTCATGTTAATTGCAATACGGTTATTCATTTAAGTCAAAGAATAATTGTTGTTCTATTTACATGAATAAAACATTCTATGGTTATACACTCAATATAAATGGTTTATTGAATCTCGGTTGTAGTGATACACATATTCATAATATTGAAGCCAAAAGATGCAAAGTTAATAATGATAGTGCAACTTATTTGTGGCACTGCCGTTTAGGACATATTGGTGTAAAGCGCATGAAGAAACTCCATGCTGATGGACTTTCAGAATCACTTGATGCTTGCGAACCATGCCTCATGGTCAAGATGACTAAGACACCGTTCTCCGGAACAATGGAGTGAGCAACTGACTTATTGGAAATAATACATACTGATGTATGCGATCTGATAAGTGTTGAGGCTCGTGGCGGGTATCGTTATTTTCTGACCTTCACAGATGACTTGAGCAGATATGGGTATATCTACTTGATGAAACATAAGTCTGAAACATTTGAAAAGTTCAAAGAATTTTAGAGTGAAGCGGAAAATCATCGTAACAAGAAAATGAAGTTTCTACGATCTGATCGCGGAGGCGAATATTTGAGTTACGAGTTTGGTCTTCATTTGAAACAATGTGGAATAAGTTTCGCAACTCACACCACCTGAAACACCACAGCGTAATGGTGTGTCCAAACATCGTAACCGTACTTTATTAGATATGGTGCGATCTATGATGTCTCTTACCGATTTACCACTATCATTTTTGGGGTTATGCATTAGAGACAGCTGCATTCACGTTAAAAATGGCACCATCTAAATCCGTTGAGACGACACCGTATGAACTGTGGTTTAGCAAGAAACCTAAGTTGTCATTTCTTAAAGTTTGGGGCTGCGATGCTTATGTGAAAAAGCTTCAACTTGATAAGCTCGAACCCAAATCAGAGAAATGTGTCTTCATAGGATACCCAAAGGAGACTGTTGGGTACACCTTCTATCACAGATCCGAAGGCAAGATATTCGTTGCTAAGAATGGATCCTTTCTAGAGAAGGAGTTTCTCTCGAAAGAAGTGAGTGGAAGGAAAGTAGAACTTGATGAGGTAACTGTACCTGCTCCCTTATTGGACAGAAATTTGTTCCTGTGACTCCTACACCAATTAGTGAGGAAGCTAATGATGATGATCATGCAACTTCAGATCAAGTTACTACTGAACCTCGTAGGTCAACTAGAGTAAGATCCGCACCAGAGTGGTATGGTAATCCTGTTCTGGAGGTCATGTTACTTGACTATGACGAACCTACGAACTATGAGGAAGCGATGATGAGCCCAGATTCCGCGAAATGGCTTGAGGCCATGGAATCTGAGATGGGATCCATGTATGAGAACAAAGTGTGGACTTTGGTTGACTTGCCCGATGATCGGTAAGCCATCGAGAATAAATGGATCTTCAGGAAGAAGACTGATGCTGACGGTAATGTTACTGTCTACAAAGCTCGACTTGTTGCGAAAGGTTTTCGACAAGTTCAAGGAGTTGACTACGAAGAGACTTTCGCACCCGTAGCGATGCTTAAGTCTATCAGAATCATGTTAGCAATTGCTGCATTTTATGATTATCAAATTCGGCAAATGGATGTAAAGACTGCATTCCTGAATGGATTTCTGGAAGAAGAGTTGTATATGATGCAACCTGAAGGTTTTATCGATCCAAAGGATGCTAACAAAATGTACAAGCTCCACCGATCCATCTATGGACTAGTGCAAGCATCTCGGAGTTGGAATATACACTTTGATAAGTTGATCAAAGCATATAGTTTTATACTGACTTGCGGTGAAGCCTGTATTTACAAGAAAGTGAGTGGGAGCACTACAACCTTTCTGATAAGTATATGTGAATGACATATTGTTGATCAGAAATGATGTAGAATTTTCTGGAAAGCATAAAGGAGTGTATGAAAGGAGTTTTTCAAAGAAAGACCTCAGTGAAGCTGCTTACATATTGAGCATCAAGATCTATAGAGATAGATCAAGACGACTGATAAGTTTTTTCAATGAATATATACCTTAACAAGATTTTGAAGTAGTTCAAAATGGAACAACCAAAGAAAGAGTTCTTGCCTGTGTTACAAGGTGTGAAGTTGAGTAAGACTCAAAACCCGACCACGGCAGAAAATAGAAAGAGAATGAAAGTCATTCCCTATGTCTCAGTCATAGTTTCTATAAAGTATGCTATGCTGTGTACCAGACCTATTGTGTACCTCACCATGAGTTTGGCAAGATCCTGGAGTGGATCACTGGACAGTGGTCAAAATTATCCTTAGTGGTATAAGGATATGTTTCTCGGTTATGGAGGTGATAAAGAGTTCATCGTAAAGAGTTACGTCGATGCAAGCTTTGACACCGATCTGGAAGACTCTAAGTCACAATCCGGACACATATTAAAAGTGGGAGCAATTAGCTAGAGTAGCTCCGTGCAGAGCATTGTAGACATAGAAATTTGCAAAATACATACGGATCTGAATTTGGCAGACCCGTTGACTAAACTTCTCTCACAAGCAAAACATGATCACACCTTAGTACTCTTTGGGTGTTAATCACATGGCGATGTGAACTAGATTACTGACTCTAGTAAACCCTTTGAGTGTTGTTCACATGGCGATGTGAACTATGGGTGTTAATCACATGGTGATGTGAACTATTGGTGTTAAATCACATGGCGATGTGAACTAGATTATTGACTCTAGTGCAAGTGGGAGACTTAAGGAAATATGCCCTAGAGGCAATAATAAAGTTATTATTTATTACCTTATTTCATGATAAATGTTTATTATTCATGCTAGAATTGTATTAACTGGAAACTTCGTACATGTGTGAATACATAGACAAACAGAGTGTCACTAGTGTCTACTTGACTAGCTCGTTGAATCAAAGATGGTTAAGTTTCCTAGCCATATACATGAGTTGTCATTTGATTAACGGGATCACATCATTAGAGAATGATGTGATTGACTTGACCCATTCCGTTAGCTTAGCACTTGATCGTTTAGTATGTTGTTATTGCTTTCTTCATGACTTATACATGTTCCTATGACTATGAGATTATGCAACTCCCGAATACCGGAGGAACACTTTGTGTGCTACCAAACGAAACAACGTAACTGGGTGATTATAAAGGTGCTCTACAGGTGTCTCCGATGGTGTTTGTTGAGTTGGCATAGATCGAGATTAGGATTTGGCACTCCGATTGTCGGAGAGGTATCTCTGGGCACATCACTATAAGCCTTGCAAGCAATGTGACTAATGAGTTAGTTGCGGGATGATGCATTACGGAACGAGTAAAGAGACTTGCCGGTAACGAGATTGAACTAGGTATTGAGATACCGACGATCGAATCTCGGGCAAGTAACATACCGATGACAAAGGGAACAATGTATGTTGTTATGCGGTTTTGACCGATAAAAATATTCGTAGAATATCTAGGAGCCAAAATGAGCATCCAGGTTCCGCTACTGGTTATTGACCGGAGATGTGTCTCGGTCATGTCTACATAGTTCTCGAACCCGTAGGGTCCGCACGCTTAACGTTCTGTCACAATTTGTATTATGAGTTATGTGATTTGATGACCGAAGTTTGTTCGGAGTCCCAGATGAGATCGGGGACATGACGAGGAGTCTCGAAATGGTCGAGACGTAAAGATCGATATATTGGAAGGCTATATTCGGACATCGGAAAGGTTCTGAGTGATTCGGGTATTTTTCGGAGTACCGGAGAGTTACCGGAATTCGTATTGGGCCTTAATGGGCCATGTGGGAAAGGAGAGAAAGGCCTCAAGGTGGCCGCGCCCCTTTCCCATGGACTGGTCCGAATTGGACTAGGGAAAGGGGGCGCCCCCTTCCTTCCTTCTCCTTCTCCCTTCCTTTTTTCCTATTCCATGTGGGAGGTGGAATCCTACTAGGACTAGGGAGTCCTAGTAGGACTCCACACTTTGGGCGCGCCCTGTGAGGGCCGACCTCCTCCTCCCTCCATCCTTTATATACGTGGCCAGGGGGCACCCCATAGACACACAAGTTAATCCTTGATCTCTTAGCTGTGTGCGGTGTCCCCCTCCACCATAATCCACCTCGGTCATATCGTCGTAGTGCTTAGGCGAAGCCCTGCGCCGGTAGCTTCATCATCACCGTCATCACGCCGTCGTGCTGACGAAGCTCTCCCTCGACACTCTGCTGGATCGTGAGTTCGTGGGACGTACCGAGCTGAACGTGTGCAGATCGCGGAGGTGCCGTACCTTCGGTGCTAGGATCGGTCGACCGTGAAGACGTACGACTACATCAACCGCGTTGTCATAACGCTTCTGCTTACGGTCTACGAGGGTACATAGACAACACTCTCCCCTCTCGTTGCTATGCATCACCATGATCTTGCATGTGCGTAGGATTTTTTTTGAAATTACTACGTTCCCCAACACTGAGATGCCCGCTCGGCTTATCATATTGGCAAAAGAAGAAATTACAAAAATTTAGTGCACAAGAACTTGAAGAAAGGAACATGGCATGGGTTCCCAAAGGAAGTCCATAAAATAAGAATTATGTGCAAGCTTTCATTACAAGAAGTGCGGCAAAGGTGAAGAAGGAAAATAGTGAAAACTATGACGGACCAAGCCGAAGGTTTCAACATCTTTGGTCTACACATTATCCATATTCTTCAACTATGCCATTGATGCCTTTGCCATGGAATTCATCCATAGGTATGATCAATTACCCTTCATGGATTTATTTTGATCCATGGATGCAACATAATTTTCTATATGATGACAGGGTATTACCAAATCACTATACATTTGGTTAGTTACATTTTTGTTGCTAACACAAATGGGCCGAAATATTTTATTGCTATTTCATTTGTTTATTTTGGCTATACATACTTTGGTGGGTGAATACTACATGGACCTCATTGTAATGGCCGATATTTATCTATCGCCCTAAAAATATATCTAAGAATGGCCGGTGTGGTATTCTAACATCGTCCTGAGTTTGAGTAGAGATTGAGATAAGTGCTTGCATAGAAATTTGTCAAATTGATGCCATTGAAGATATTATGCATAGACCAATCCACCAAAACTGCAAAGTGGACTTACGTTTTGATTGGGTGTGCTTTGGCTTATTAGTTTTTAGATTTTCTGTAAAGCCAAATCATGGTTGATTTTATTATTGAGCATCATATTGACATCATGCATAATACTGATGTTAGCTTTATCTCTCTAGTACCATGGTGATTATATATTGATGATTAAATTTGTAGTAATGGCCAAGGTCTTGGTGTTGTTTATATATCTCCTTATGGTGCTATTCTATGAAGCCTCATACCGCTTAAAATATTTATGCACAAATGATCAAAGCTGAATATGCAATGATATTCGGTTTGGAGCTTTTTGGTGCCATAGGTGCTAATCACATTGAGGCTTTGAGTGATTCGTTATGAGTAGTGCAACAAATATCCAAGGGTTATCAATGTTTTGACGAATCACTTATAGTTTACCTTGAGGTATGTCTAGATATACTCCCTCCGTTTCGTTATGTAAGGTGTATTATTTTCGACACGGTGACCAAGGCACGGAATTATGGACATGTTAGGACTATATTACCCTTGGCAAATTTGTTGATTAGTGGTAAGTAAATCAATTAGTCCAGGAAAGTAAGAGATGCATGCAATCAACAGAGAGATACTTTCCTTCTTTTGCTACAAGGAGAGATACAGACAATCAGAAGAGAGATACTTTACATTTTTCTGGAGGGTTAACAAGGGAATTATTAGGAATTAGAAGAAATGCACCTTACATTCTGGATTTTTTTCGAAAACCAAATACACCTTATATAAAGGAACGGAGGGAGTAGAATTTACCTTGGGTTGCTTTAGTATTGTTCATATATTTAGATATGACAATTCGAATGAGTTGGCACAGCAAGCACCCGGCTACTATGTTAATCATGGTGTACTGCATTTCTCTCAATAGCCGATGCTTCGTCTCGTCAAGATAGGTAAAGCCGAACCAAAGTCCACAACTTCGGCCACTAATGAAATTTTTATGCAGGCGGAAGTAAGGATTGGAGAAAAATTATTGTTGATTATCTACAAAATCCTAGCAAAAGGGTGAACAATATGGTTCGGAGGATGACCTTGAGATACATATCCATGGAAATTTATCATCGGATTGTTAATGAAGTTGAGAAGGTTTCGCCCAAGTTTGCATCAAGCATTCAAAAATGATAATGGCCGATATACAATTGTTGCCCTAAGCATATAAATAGCCGATGGAGTGTTGGCATCGTCCTTAGAACAAACACGGTACAAGTTATTTTTCGGCACTCTAGCTTTGCTGAAAAATAGGGGGGCATGTGTTGACGCTCAAAAGTGGCACGATTATAAAGAGTAGCTTGAAGCTATTTCAAGATTAATTCAAACTTATTATTGAAAGTCACCATGAGATGGCTCTCTTCGAGAAGATCAAGATGGATAAGAAGATGGTCTAAAACGGAGCTTGGATGCAAAACTTATGACAAGTTCAGAGATGCTCATGTTGACACCAGATTAAAGAATGGCTTGAAACCCAATTAAGATGACTTCAAATGGAAAAAAATTCAACATGAAAGTTGTGCGTCTCGTCGAAACGGTTGATTTTGATATAAAACGTCCCAATCGGAGTTCGCATGCAAAAGTTATAGCCGAAAATGGGCGGCTGCATCAGGATGGCCAGACACTCCGGGAATGATCATCCGGGTTTTGAATTTCTCCGAGGATGGCCGGACACTCCGGGGATATTTGTCCGGGTTTTGGATTTTTCTGCCGCAGACTTCAGAAAACAGCCGAAAGCTCCCTCAAGATGGCCTGTGAGCAAAAAACGTTCAACATGAAAGTTTTTCGTCTCGTCGAAAAGGTCAAGATTGCTTTTGGGCTCGTTTCCATCCGAGGTCGTTTACTGCCTCAAACATGGCCCACAATGTGCAGCCAGGTTGTAAACCGAACAGTTTTGGAAAGTTTGGATTCCGAATTTGACTAGGGTTTTGGACATGGATCTAAGCCTTTTCCTTGCACGGGAACTCCAGCCGCCTCTTATATACTTAAGGGGTGATGGCCGATTGAACAACACACAATCGAACAAATTATCTACCACTTTTTACCTTCACCTTTATCTCTCTCCCTTGTTCTTCTTCTTTCTCGTTCTTCGTTCGTTCTTCTTGTTGCAGGGCAGCGAACCTCGAGGCCCTAGGGGCGATCAGGTCGACCTAGGGCAGCTCATAGCCGCTGCACGCCCTGACGGGGTGCCTCCCGGGCGTGTGCGGTTTCAGGTCTTCAAAAGCGCCCGTCGGATTGCCTGCGTACCGCGCTTCCGGACGGGTCTCCTTCGACGTGAGCTGCGATGCATCACCCCCGACGTCGAGGGTACACGGTGACGTGTTCGTGTGCGAACACCGGGTATTACCGATAATTAATATATAGGTGGAAAATATTTTCAGGATGTTAAATTATATATAAAAAGGTCTAATAAACATTAGAAAGATTTTTATATTTAATTTAGTATCAACGGGACTTAAAAGGCCAAGTGGTGGAAGGCAACATGGGTCACCAAGGCCCAAGTGGAGGAGCCCCCCCCCCTCCATAAGGGGAGGCCGAGTTGGGGTGGGGAAGGGTTTTCCCTCCCCTAGGTATTGTGCCCTATTGGATACACAAGTTTTGGAGCCTCCTCTAGTTCATGTAGCCCTAGGCGTAGTTGGTCCTAGTTGACTAATTAGAGCTTGGTCTAGTTCCTCTAATCATAATTAGAAGCCAAGTGTGGTTCTAATCTTCTTCCTCTAATTCTCCGGCAACGATTAGCTCTGGACGGCAAAGCGCTGCCGGATCGTGAAGGTTGCACGCTTGCGACCAAATAGAGAGGTCGTACTTTCGGTCTTCGGTTCAAGGGACTGTTGTTGGCCGGTATGAGGGATCGTTCATCGACGGTTTTAGGGATTCCAAGTACGATCTTCACCGAAACGCTCTTCTTTCGTTGCAACTCGGTGACGGTAACGATCGTGATCCCAACCCGTTATGCATCTTCATATCGATCTTGGGTGTTTGTAGGTGCGATTTTTTTTTGATTTCTACTACATTTCCCAACAAGTTATGACTCAAGAGAAGAAGTGTTGTGGATTGGGATTCAGGGACATTGAGATCTTGAACCCCATAGGGGTAGGGTGTGCGTGTGTGTGTTCATAGGGGTGAGTGTATGCGCGTGTATATGAGCGCTTGCGTCCGTACTGTGTTAAAAAATACTTATTGGCCCGACAATCATAGCGCCTGCTTACAGTGCCTGACTTCCTTTGTGCACAGTTGCTTAAATCTATCTACTACCCAAATAATGATATTTTGACTGCCGAGCTGGGACCTCACCAGTCTCAAATTTGGAGACTGATCCTAGAAGGTAGAGACATGCTCTCGCAGGGCATCATAAGGCGTATTGGGAATGGTGCAACTACCCGAGTCTGGGAAGATAACTGGATACCAAGAGACTCATTGATGAGGCCAGTAGCTTGCCTGGCTAGCGACCCCCCTACATTTGTCAGTGAGTTGATTGACGATACCTCGACAACATGGTGAGACGATAAGTTGCAACCGTTTTTTCTTCCCTTTGATATTGAAGCAATGATGAACATACCTCTCTGCACGACCCCGGTGACAGATTTTTGGACATGGCAATTCGTAAAGAACGGTGCATTTTCTGTCAGGTCGGCATACCGCATGTTAGTGAACTTGAGAAACACCTGGGATAACTTGCTTGATCAGAGAGGAGCTACGTTCAATGGCGAGGCAGAGGAGAATAGCTGGTCATGTCTTTGGAACACCAAAGTAGCTGGCAAAATCAGAAGTTTCCTTTGGAGGTTGGCAAGCCATTATTTGCCGTCGGAGGACATGTGCCACCACAGAAATATGTGCGACGCAGATTCTTGCCAACTTTGTGGAGCTGCCGATTCCTGGAGGCACTCGTTGATTGATTGCACAAGTTCGAGGTGTGTCTGTGCCTTAGGTGACGAGAAATTAACTGATCAAATTGTTGAGTCTCACGAACCCAATGCGAAAAAATGGCTTTTTAACATGATGGATTCATTATCACATGCGGAGTTTGTGAAGATGGTCGTCACTCTTTGGGCACTATGGACCGCTCGTCGAAAAGCAATACATGAGTCTATCTTCCAAAGCCCAATGTCTACCCACCGCTTTGTCGAGAGCTTCATCCCCGAGATGGATGGCCTCAACATTTCTAGGACTTCCACTTCGGCAGGGCATGCACTTGTAATACCAATGCGAAGCTGTTAGAAACTCCCTCCGAATGGACACATTAAAATCTATGTAGATGGGGGTGTTGGGGAACGTAGTATTTCAAAAAATTTACGTACAATTACGCAAGATCTATCTATGTGACGCATAGCAACGAGCGGGAGAGTGTGTCCACGTACCCTCGTATACCAAAAGCGGAAGCGTTTAGTAACGCGGTTGATGTAGTAGAACGTCTTCGCGATCCAACCGATCAAGTGCCGAACGCACGGCACCTCCGCGTTCTGCACACATTCAGCTCGGTGACGTCCCTCGAACTCTTGATCCAGCAGAGGCCGAGGGAGCACTACAAAAAAACTACACTTCCGTGATGATACGTGTTTGTTACAGTAGGTCGCGTTTTTTGTCATGCATGTACATCCATGACAAATTTATGACAGAATCAAGATAGTCATACCTGTGCTGTTGTAGAAGTGTTCCATGACATTACCAAAATTATCATCACGGAAGTGTCCACTTCCATGATGACAAATCGCGCGTCACAGAAGTCCTTTCGTCAAGGGTGACCAACACGTGGCATCCACCGTAACGGAACGCTGTTAAGCTATCGGGTCGGGTTTTGGATCCGATAACCCGTTAACAGCCCCGACCAATGGGGATTTTCCACGTGTAAAATCATCATTGGGTGGAGGAAACACGTGTCGGCTCACCGTTGGGACAGATGTCATCCGCTCATTGGACCGAAGGCGCCTATGATACGGCGACATGTGGCACGGCCCAACAGAGGCCCATTCCTGTGAAAAGGCCGGCCCGTTTGACTTGGTCAAAAGGTGGCGGGCCGGCCCACGAAAAGCCTGTTAACAGCCTGTTCGCATATAGCCCATTTACAGCCCGCTAACCCAGGGTCCGTTATGCCCTATCCGAATTAGGCCCAATAGCGTCATCAGGGCCGTCCAATATGATTCAGCCCGTTTTAACTTTTGGCCCATGTGTGGCCCATGACTTATTTCGGCCCATGTGAGGACCTTTGTAACTCTTGGCCCATTAACGGCCCGTGGTGAAACTGGCCCGTAATGAACAGTGTATCACTTTATACCCATTAACGGCCCATTATTCCATTGGGCTGTTTCCAGCCCAAGTTATCTTTCGGCCTTCTTAGGGCCCATTGATTCTTGGGCTCATTTGCAGCATTCGGTTACATACGGCCCGTTACTGTCATTTTCTGCTTGTGGGCCAAATTCAGCCCGTCGTTACAGTCGGCCCGTTTGCGGACCGTTAATACGTTGGGCCGTTTTCATGTCAAAAAAAACCCGTTGGGCTGTGTTCATAGAGTTATCAAATACGGCCTATTAACGGCCCGTTATGGTCCACGAATAGTATGGCCCATGATTGGCGAAATGATGATACACCCCGTAGAAGGCCCATGGATCCTACGGCCCGTATGAGGCCCATGGATAGTACGGCCCGTAGAAGGCCCATGGATCGTACGGCCCATAGAAGGCCCATGGACCCTACGGCCCGTAGAAGGCCCATCGACCCTAAGGCCCGTATAGAAGGCCGATGGATCCTACGGCCGGACGAAGGCCCATGGATCATACGGCCTGCAGGAGGCCCATGGTTACAACAGTCCGTGTGTTGCCACGATTATTTTGGCCTAGTTACCAAAAATAGGCTATTGTGGCCACTAGAAAAAATAGAAAAAGAACTGCAGTGACTACAAGCAAACAACTAAACAAGACAATAAGGAAATAAATAAGCAAGCAATTAACGCTAGCCTATTACCGCTATTACACATATTACATCCACTGGGCATCAAAGTTCGCCACCAGTGCAAATATAGGGAACAAAGCAGCACATTACATACACTGGCCGTCAAAATTGGCCACCAGTGCAAATAAACGCGGCAGCAAAACAAGAGCATAACTAAAACAACTTCAGAAGAGCTCAAGAAACGTTATCCTGGGTATCCACCATGCTGGCAATAAGCTTAGCAAGCTGATTAGCTTTGTCCTGTTTGGCGCTAAAATCCTCCAACGCTTGTTGTTGCACCAGAAAGTATGCATCTGAATGCTCCAGGGACTTCCGCAGTCCTTCCGCTTCTTGTCGCAGCACAGCTGATCGATGTCTTTCAGCTTGTAGTTGAGACTCAAGAAACCGAACTGATTCAGACAATGAGTTTGAATAGCTTGTGCAAGCGGTAGTGGCCAGTAACTCGAACACTAAACCAAGACAGGACTTTGGGGTTGTCTCGCTGTCTTCAAGATAGTCTTCCTTAGCTGTTTTATCAGCTTTGTTGGAGACCAACAAGGATGTGTCACTATCCTGAACCTTATCTGCATTACTTCCTTTACCATTGCTTAATAAGGCACTCTTCCCCAATATTCTGTCAGCATTCTAAAAGAAGAAACAAGCAGACACATAACAAGTTTAGCATGTACTAGTATATGAAACTCATTTCGGTGAACCAGTTCATTAGTAAGGTGGACAGGATTAAACTACCAAGTCTTCTATTGCCAAGTACTAGTACATAATAAAAGCATCAAACAAACATATATCTATGTCCTATGGTCACTGCATTGTCTTGCCAAATCAAAATAGAGACACGGTTCAAATCATATCAGTTCAAGACAAAGCAGCAGTGAAAGAATACGAAGTGTGGGAAACTACACGGCACAACAAGATTTCAGATGGGTACCACGGGTCTACATGTACAACTACACTATTGGCTCTGTTGTGATGCTAGTAATGTGCATGATATGAAAGTCAACTGTATACACAATTGAAATGGAAATCAACATTGCTATTGATAAGAGCAAACCTGTTAAAGAAACATGCGTGAACATACCTACTGTGCCATTGGAGTTTCGATTGGATCCTTCAATTTAAAAATAAGTTTGTATGAGTAAATACAGTGATACAAGAGGAAACCAATCATAGTTAAAAAAGGCGCGCCTAAGCGAGCGCTTAAGCACGCCTAGGCTCTAGGCGTTGGCAAAACGCATTGCGCATAACTACGCATAATCTGTGCATAACTGCGCATAAGCATGCGCTTTGGTCAGTAAAGCACAAGGCGGTGGCAAAACGCACAATTAACGCCTAGCGCTTTTTTGAACTATGATAGCAATGGAATCTTAAATTAGAACAGTTGTTCTTCAGGTTTAGGCACTTGTTCTACATGAACAGAGTACAGTAAGACGCAAGAATATAATACTAAAAAACAAAAAATGAGCTCATAGACCTTACCACATTCTTGGTTCGGGACCAGTACAGAACAAGGCGTTCCCAGTCATCGTCCAGTAAATGTGTCTCAGGAGAACGTAAGGGAATTTGATGAGTTTCTTTGCCGGTGAAGTACGTTTTCTTCAGGTAATTCCGATACTGCCACCAAGCATTCTTGAAGATGGCAGAGGTATTAGCATAGGTTACCTCATCCTGAGTTTCCAAATCGGTCCTTCTCTATAGAGAAAAATGGGAAAATTTGCTGTATTATAACCATCATGGAGGTAGGATGTATGGGACGAAGCAAAGTAATTGCCATGAATAACATTACTTACACATAACACCTGGACAAACACCTGCAACTGGCATTTTCCTTCATCTTCAGTATAATATTTCCAAGATGGGAAGATACGCACATACGATTTAACAACATCAAATGCGATAGATGCTAAACTACGACTAGCTGGTTGTGCTTCCTCCACAGGAATAGGCGTACTAACTGGTGGAGTTGGGGTTCGCCGTGATAGTACTGGCCCTTTGGGCACTGGAGTTGCCTTACTAACTGCTCTTGTTTGGGAGCTCTGTGGTGGAGTTGGTGTTGTGTCAACAGGAACTGGGTTACTATCGGCTGGGGTTGGGGTTAGATTGGGTGAAGCTGGTTCTCTGTCCATCGCAGTAGGGGTACAATCTGCGAGAGTTTGGGTTATGTGTGGTAGGGCTGGTTCTTGTGCATGTACAACCGGGGTGCTATCTCCACCAAGAGGTAGCACTGTTTTATTTGAAGACCGTGTTTTTAGTCCGCTAGATACTGGCATCACCCGCTCCAATTCAAATGGCTGATAAACAGGAAACATAGTTGAATGTACACACATTGTATGAGAGACAGATGCAATAGATAGTGTGGAAAAAAGAGGGCATGAAATAGTTGACATGTATATTGTTTAACTAAAACGGATAGCATGACATAATTTCACATTTATGATGTCTATCTAAACTGGATAGCATAGCATAACATAATTCAAAGATATGATGAATAACTAAACAGGATCGCATGACATAATTCACCTACATGTTATCTAAGTAATCAGGATCGCATCATTTAATTCACATATGTGATTTATATGCTAAACAGAGGGCATTCGATATGATGTCTGAACTAAGAACATGGTGTTAAATATTGTGTATATGATGTCTAAACTATGCAATACAAGACACCGTATGCATGATATGAGCAGTATAACCATGCCAAGTTAGAGCATACACCTCAGTGGGGGAATACGAACCGTCATCTGTCTCTGAATCCATCTCTAAGGAGCTATCGGGACCTAACAAGAGATCGGCTTCGACAGGTAGCACTGTCTGCTCTGAAGGCCTTGTTTTCACTCCAGATTTTTCCATCTCCCACCCAAATGGATGATTCACAGGAAGAGTAGTTTAATGTACAAACATTGTCGACAAATGGAAATGTAATGAAGAAAAGGATGGGCAAGATATCATTCAAATATATGATGCCTGGTTAAACAGGATGGCATTGCACATTTCACATATATTATGGCTGGCTAAAAGACATGAGACTGCATAATTACCATATATGATATAGAAACTAAATAGGTGGCATTACAGAACATGTCTAAACTAAGCAGATGACATATATGATGTCAAAAGTAGGCACTGCAAGGCAACATATGCATGATATGACTAACATCATCATGCCAAGGTAGAGCAAACACCTGGGGGGTAAATAGGAGTGGTCAGCGGCGTCTGAATCCGCCTCAGAACAGATATCTTCCTCTGGATTACAATCTGGAGAGGGGTGGGGAGGGTTTGCCATTGAATCCACCATGGAGCGATGTCTGCATGACATTGTATTGCCGCGCAAAACTCTTCTCTTTTTCTCTACATGTTCAGCATGACTGTGTACAATATCTGACATGCATACGAAAAAAATATGGTGAGATTATGTAAGGAGAGCATGCAGAAATTTAGAGTGATGGTAACAACCAGTGGATCGACGTTTTTCAGTTGAACCAAAATAGCCCTAATAGATCGACGTGAATGTATAGTAATAAGTGATGCAACAAGTGTACAACCTCTTTGCCGTAGCCTTGTCGACCTTAGCATCATTGGGTTGGTCGCTGAAGCAGTTGAGGCACAGGTGGCTGTCTGAGGTGTGGAGGGAGATCTGAGGAATCTGTAGACGGCGTCCAGGGCACTGCTCTGTTGTGATGGATCATTCTGTCGTTGGAGCAGCTCCGGTGAGCCGTAAGACGTCAAGGCTGAAGCAGCACAAGACAGACATCGTCAATCTCAAGTGGGATTCTAATAGCATCTCCAATAGATGATGTAAAATGGATGTAAAATTAACATCACCAAAAACCACCTGACTACAACAGATGAGGTAAAAACTGTTGACTCCGAACTTAACTATCGAAACTGAAATTTACTGTGGAATCTGAATGCTATTGTCGAAACTGGACGCAATGGTAGCAGAGAGGCACTTGACATGTAGTTTAGGGAGGGCCTGCAGTTCATCTTCAACCTGCACCCCCCTGAGCCGCCAGCCACCACCGGCCGAACCGCCGGCCCCAGCGCCGCCTCGCCGCCCCGAAACAACTCGCCACCGCCGCCCCGGCCAGCCCTCTAGCCCCCCCGCCCCCACCCTGAACCCTAAGATCGATAGTGGGGTACCTCTCCGGCGAGCCCCCGTCCCCGCTGCGGGTGGTTCTTCCTTAACTCCGGCGAGCCCCCCAACCCCTGAAAATCGACTGACCCAAAAGTCGATTTAGTCGACTGAAGTGTGGCTTAATCGGAGCAGAGCAGCAGCACGAGCGGGGGGGAGAGCAGCTGGGCGAGCGATCGAGCATGAGCCAGAGCAGCAGCAGCGCGAGCGAGCGAGCGAGAGCCGGAGCAGCAGCAGATCCGGCTGGTATGGACGCCGCCGCCGAAGGGGCCTCGCACTGGGGGAGAGCCGCCGTGGAGATGTCGCCCGCGGCGTCGGCTTCAAGGTAGCCACTCCATGGGGGTGCGGGATGGAGCACCGTCGGCGCCGGGAGGTCGAGTTAAGGAGAAGGTGCGATGCGATGAGTGTACAACCTCTTTGGTGGCGCCGAGTAGGCCTCGGCTTCGTCCGAGGAGTCGGTGAGGATGTTGCGGTTCCGGTGGAGCAGGTTAAGGCGGCGCTGTGGGGATGGAGCAGCCGCAATAGACGAGGCGATCGTCGGAGCAGCTCCTTGGAGGTGGAGGACGGGGCGGCTGAACCGGCGGGACAGCGAGATGGACGACGGATCCTCATCCGGGGAGGTGGACGAGGGACGTCGAGCTGTTGCGGTGGACGACGTCGTCGGGGAAGAGGCTCCGGCTGGGCAGCGGTGACATGGCGGACGAAGGAGGGTGGTGTTTCGCGGCTGGAGCGGAGAGGTTATGGCGGCCTGGGAGTTCGAATGGCGAAAAGGGGGCGATGGGAGGGGGTGAAGCATGACTTAGGGACGCGCTTGTCCAAAATGTAGGGTGTGTTACAAAAGTACCCCCCACCGATTTGAACTAGCGGCCCTTTCGGCTCAGGGTTAGAAGGGGGAATTCGCGTGTCGGGATTTGGCAGCTGGAGGGAGTTTTCGCGCGCGTTGTAATTTCGGGATATCAAGGCGCGGGTTGTGAATGCGCCAGTTTTGGGAGCACGATATCTGAATTTTCGGGATATAACAAGACGCGGGTTGAATTTTAGGGACAAGCCTAACGTGTAGTAATATTGTACTTGTATGTACCAAATCAATTCGCACTTCCCTCAACCAAAAAGAAAACGAAAAAAATAAAACTATTCACACCACACAAAGAGAGAGTCTTGCCCCATTTTACTATACAAATGCTATTCAAAGCTACTCCCTCCTTCCATCTATATAGGGCCTAATGCGTTTTTCGATGCTAACTTTGACCAAATATTAGAGCAATGATATATGACATGCAACTTACACAAAGCACACCGTTAAATTCGTCTGTGAAAGGTTCTTTCAATGATATAATTTTCACATTGTGCATGTCATGTACTATTAATCTTGTCAATAGTCAAAGGCGGTCTTAAAAATCTCATTACGCCCTATATAGATGGAAGGAAGGAGTATGAATCCATGTTATGTCCGATTAAAATTTTTCGCTTGCTGTATAATGCATGTAACCTACTCATACCAACATTTTAGTGCATTCCAAATGTCTATACTACCGCTGCAATCCAAACTAAATTTGAATTCGTTTCTCTATTTCAATAAGAATCTACAATCATGATTGTTGCCAACTTCAACCATCATAGTTTCCTTGCTATCCGCCAGATATAAATCGGACGGCCTATAATGCAGGATGGCAGGCACACCATCATCAACAACTCCGTTTTTTTATAAGAGTAGAGATAAAATATATTAAATGTAGTATAACATGTTCATAACCACACCATGTGTATCACCGTTATATATATACACATGCGTCGGTTTGAAACACTATGATAAATTCTTCAAATATCCGAATTCGCTTTTTATAATGAAGTATATATGATCTCTATTCGTCTTTTACACCCACACAACCCTCTTATCTTTGTAGCTAGCGCTAACTTTCTCTTGTGCATGCACACGCCCGCATCCCTCTCACCCTCCCTCAGCATTCTCTAGCTCCATCACGCAAATTCGTCTTTTCACTTTAGGTCATTCACCCACGGTGTGTGTAGGCCCCCCAGCTCCTTCTTTACGGCACACATCGATCGATATGCCTCTCTAGCCAGGTGTGCCTAGCACAAACACAAGCTTCCCCTCTTCTCTTGTCACCGTCCATGCCTCACTCCCACCACTCTTTTCATCGTTCTCGTACTCGCACACTCCTCCCCCTTCGATATAGTATGCCTCTCGTACCACCTCCTACATGCATCCCTCTCTCTCTATCCTTCTCCTCGTGCCTCATTTGCTTCTAACACACACATGCATGTATACCGATCGATCTCCCAACATATACCTAGATCGACTTTAACTACCCCCCCATCGATCGACGTACCTCACAAGTTATGTCTCTACTTTCTCTAACAAAGGGCGATTGATCTTCCAATGTAGTTACGTCTGCTTACCACAGCCACATCGCCCCCCCTCATCATTCATGCATGCCTCCTGACCCGTCTCTCACACGCACGTGCACAGACAACAAGCAGCCATCTCCTCTCTTATTGATATTGCGGGCGTGCCCTCCGTTTGTCTAGCAAACCTATCCCACCATTTGTTAGAAGCAACTCCACTACCACCCCCTCCAACACTCTAGCTCTGTCTCTCTCCCAACCTTATTCCTCTCCTGCACATATGCATGGATGCCGATCGATCTCCCTTAATACATGAGGCAGATCGATCTCCTTAATACATGAGGTAGGCCTCTCTCCTCCTCCACACATATACCAGCCATTGTACCTCTATAGTTAATTGGGCCTCCCTCTTCCCCCACCACACACCGATAGTCGAGCGCTGCAGGTAGGTATCCATGCCACAGAGACAAACTGCACATGTCCCATCTCACGTTCCAGTAGGCCAGCTACTCTATATCTTTGACGTGGGCACACACAAATTCGATGGCACTCTTTATCGATCACGCGCGCGCACACACACACATCATCCCTCTCTTCGATTCTATGGACACCTCAAGCCGATGATACCTCCACTCTCTTCTCGTGGATCGCCCCCTCTATATATATGTTATATCCAGGACTCTATTTCACACACATTGCATATGTTACATTTTTTGATTGACCCCCCCCGAAACTCTCAAGAACCCACACACTATATCTCTCTAGGTTTGTATCTCTCTCACACAACCCCACGTAGGTGGTGTACGTATACATGAAGAGAATAGGTGCACCGTGCACGTACTCACGCTTCATGCCCAGCCACAGCCGCGCGGGTACACGGTGGAGCTCATTTCTTTACGAAATGGCAGCCCACGTGCTAATTTGAACGCCTGTAGCGGTTGTTTACCTTGGGAGGTCGTGTAACACGCGTGCACGAAACAAAGTTCGACTTGACGCGTTGCCGCGTTATTTTTAAATAAAGTTATAGCGCTCAATGGCACGTACACAGAATATAAAACGATTTTTATGGAGAAAAAGGTAGTCCGCTCACTATATACAATGGAGCCTGCCTGCCTGGTTTGTCGCTCTTCAGAGTATCTCACACAAGGCTGCGGTGGCCTCTCTCTCTCTCACCGTTGGTCACTGATCCGGTCGCATCCCGTCCGCCGGGGGAAAGGGAGTGCGGTGGCCTCTCTCTCTCTCACCTTTGGTCACTGATCCGGCCGCATCCTGTCCGCCGGGGGAAAGGGAGTGCGGTGGCCTCTCTCTCACCGTTGGTCACTGGTCCGGCCGCATCCCGTCCGCCGGGGGAAAGGGAGGAAGTGCATCGTTTCTCTGTTTGACGGCGCCGAGGCAGCACGTCCCGATCTGCGGTACACGCCGTTCTCTCTAACCAAGCTCCGGCGCGGCAGGGCCTATGCCACCTGCTCGCAGATTCCGCCCGCCACCGCTCACCTAGTTACATCCCGACGACCTCCAGGTATCCCCTCCGGCCTTGCTCCACTGCCCGTCTTCCCACGTCGCTGCATGTGGATCTTCCATAGTTCTTTGCCCAAAACGTAGCTCGTCCGGCGTACTTTCCGTATTGCATTCTCGTCCTCACACCGTTTTAGACAAACACAACCGTGTTGTTATCTTCCCTTAGGACAAGGAATATGCTTGTTTTTTGTCGTCGCATGTGTCATCAACTGTTATTGGCCAGTAATTGTTTCCTTTCTACTCGTTGCTATTGCGAACTTTTGGTGAACTGCACAAATCACTTTTTTCTTAAGAGTGTTTTGTGCAGTTGTACTAAAATGTCACACGGGCAACGTCCCTACATTTCAGTGCGACTGCACAAAGGGAGATTGGTTTTGCTCTATCCTCCTCATCCAACTCCGAGCCTAATCTTCTCCAACTAGTTAGTCTTAAGAGAGACTGCAAATGTGACCGGCTTCTATTTGTGTGTTTATTGTTTCATCAGCAGTCCTCTATTATCGTAGTCACACTTAATATCTTTGGAACAGGGACGCTCAGCTCTATTTTAGTGGAACTGCACAAAATTATCGGAATGTTGCATGCTCCAGACAGCTACTTTTTTTCCCAACATGCCTTGTTGATTTAGACAGAGCTGGGGGACGTTGCTGCCAATGAAAGCATGGATCAATTTTAATTTAACACCTTCTCACAACTCTGTCTTCAGTTGTGATGTAATTATTAGCTCTGATCTGCTAATAATTGACATGCATTAGCAAGGAAGTTAGTTTTTTATTGTTTCCGAAAGAGCATCGATGGCAAGACACGCGAAACAAAAGCTGAAAGCTCACACCATTGTACAATTTCATGTCGCTGGAAAATTATTTGTATAGTACGTCAATTATGTAAACAAATGATGGAAGCTTGATAGCATTGCCAGAAGCCTCTTCATCATCCGGGTCCATGTGCCATGCACAAAATTATACTCCTTCGTTCCTAAATATTTGTCTTTTTACAAATTTCAAACGGGCATATTTTAGAGTGTAGATTCACTCATTTTGCTTCGTATGTGTACTCCCTCCGTTCCTAAATATTCTATTCGTCTTTCTAGAGATTTCAACAAGTGACTACATACGGAGGAAAATGAGTGAATCTACACTCTAAAATATGTCTATATACATCTGTATGTGCCAGTCCATTTGAAATCTCTAAAAAGACAAATATTTGAGTAGTCACTCGTTGAAATCTCTAGAAAGACAAATACTCCGGAGTATATTTTAGAACCGAGGGGGTAGTGCACAACCGCATGGGAGACTCAGCCCGGTCGTTGCACCGCATTAATAGTGAGTAATGAGCAGTCAAATCATAAGCCCCACCTTTCCCACTGTAAGTTGCTCTGAAGAAGCAACCATCAATACGCTCTTCTTTGAATCCGCTCATACTACTCCGTCCGTCACTGTTTATACAGCGCGCTTCAGAAAAAAGAAAAAAAATCTGTGGGACCAAGGCGACCAGCGATCGGCCCGAAAAATAGCATTGGTAGTTATAGCACGGCGTCTATTACTAGAGGGAATAATGCGTACACACATGCATGCAGTGCTTCCACCCCGGGTACACACATGCATGCACTTACTCCACTTCGTAGTAGTATAGTACATGGAGAGAAAATTGTGGACTTGATTGCGGTTACCACGCCCTAATTAATTGAGCATTAAACCAAACGCGTCTAAAGTCTCTCTGGTGGTGGAAATGCATTGAGAGAAATGCATCATAATGAAGCGCGCCCTGTAAACTGTGACGGAGGGAGGAGTAGTATGAAGGTGCAAATCCAAGTTCGCGTATGGCCAATCGGTCAACGCACCTCCTCTTGGCATATCACTGACATGTGGGACAGGAGTGTGAGCAAACCGATCTCAATTGACGGCAAAGAGCCAACCCGCCGTTCCTTGAGAGAGACGAGGAGCGAGAACACACAGACGGGCTCGCACGGAGGCCAAGATATATTCGAGCATGGTTGGTTGATCGATATCATTCATTACATGTTGGGCTGCCGTTTTCCGCCCCTCTCCGGAATAAACGTGTACTTTATCAGAGATAAAAAAAATAAGAGTACAGACGCTCCACCATGCGGTTCTAGTAGTAGTACTACTCGTACTACTGTGCTTGGCTCTTCGCCTCTTCATGAAGTCGAACAATGATGGTACTCCGCATGTTGGGTACTACAGTGTATGCCTCTGACAATCTGACACTGAATGGACTGATGCATGTCCACCGAGGGTAGGTTGCATTAGTCAAAAGGCGTAAGCGAGCTTCACCTTGTCCTGCAAGCTTCTCCTCGTTCTGCGAGTTGACGGGACACACCAAAAAGTAGTGCTAGTCCATACTCCCTCCTTTCCGGTTAATATGGCTTAATCTTTTTTGCGGGTAATGAGAGAGCTTTATTCATATATAAGCATTCTTAGGACGATCAGCCAAGACACTGGTCACTAGGAAGCGAGGTACCCCGCAAAAAAAGAAGTAGGAAGCGAGGTGTTTCATCAAGCCAGCTCTCGGCCACATTCAAAGTGCAGCAAGCACGGTTCGCACAAAGATGCGCCGCACGGTTCGCACGAAGATGCGCCGCAAGGTTTGCTGACTTGTTTACTTTGCGCTTGGCTGTTCGCCTATTCGGGAAGTCGAACAATAATAGCACTAGTAGTATAGTGTATGCTTCTGGCAATCTGACACCGAATTAACTGTTGCACGTCCACCGCCTGAGCGAGGGAGAGCTTGCATTAGTCAAAAGTTTCTCCTTGTCCTGCGAGCCACCGTGCGTAAGCTTCTCCCGTCCTGCAACCTTCTCCTTGTTCGGCAAGTTGACGGGACACAGCAAAGTAATGCTAGTCCATACTGCCTCCTCTCCGGTTAATATTTTCTTAATTTCAAATGAGATAAATACACTGTCTATCACTGTATATTTGTAAAAATATGGTCAGTGGACTTCATAATACACTCATTGCGCTCAATATATATATTTTCCGGTGTTTATACGGTCACTAGCTCACCCTGACTGAGTATGTGTGTGCATGCACGTGTAGGTTGAGCACTTGAGCGTGACCGTGTGTGTTCCGTCGTGTGCTCGGACATGCATGCATTAGGGCGTCGCGCGCGTTTTTGCGTCCATGTGTACGTGTGACTGTTGCATACACGTAGGGGGAGTACGTGTAGGGGCCACTAAGGAGCAGTCAAATCACACAGTAAGTTAGTCGGAAGAAGCAACCATCATTTCACTCTTGAATGACACGTACGCAATATAAAATGGTTGATATGGAGAGAAAAAGAAAACCACTATATATACACTAGCAGGAGCCTAAGCTACAAGCCTGCTTGCTTAGGTTGCTCTCTTCACAAGCATAGAACGACGGGCCTGATCCCGCAGCTGGGGGAAGGGAACAATGTTCTGTGTAGACGCGGTCGACATCGGCGAGGGAGAAAACCCACAGTCGGTGTGTCCCAATCGGGGGTCACCGCGGTATGGGCCGATGCCGCGTCCCAACCGCCCTTCTAGCTACAGCCCGACGTCCCAGGTAGTCCATCTTCCTTTGGGAGCCGGCTTCCTCCACTGCCGTAGCTCCATCTCCATGTCGATCTTTCTCTACTTCTACCGGCTTCTACTTGTGATGAGTTTATGTCTCATGAACTAGTGCCAGTACTATTATTCTAATCACACTTCTTGAATATCTTTGCCATCAGGGATGCTCAGGTCGATTTTAGTGGAACTGCACAAAACTATTGTATGATCCGAGGGTGCCAGCCGTCTTTCCTTCGATAGGTTCTACCTGGCCAGGAAATTAAATCATGTTTAGGGTTTAGGGTTTAAGTCGTAGTGACCCCATCAGTAGTTTTTCTTTCGTACACGCTCTCACAACTTTTTTCTTTAGTTGTGAAGTAAATATTGACTATGATCTGTGAATCATTGAGATGCATCAGCATGCGTGTTAGTTTTCCTTTGTATTTGATGGAATGTTGTAACGGGGCAACCTTGGAATAGGAATGAAAATGGAGTGGAAAGTTTCCGTTTTTCCGGAGAAAAAATGGAAACGGAGAGAAACCAACGTTTCGTTTCGTTGGATCACGCCATCGAGAAAAACCAACGTTTAAATCACGTCTGTCGTGTTCGTATCTCACCCTCCTCCACGGCTCGACCCCACATGGTCGCTCGGCATGCCACTCACCGCAAACCGAGTATACAATAACTTTCCCGCCAGCTTGTCGATGGATCGCGCCATGGAGTACTAGCACTACTGGAAGAGATTGACGAGTTGGGGGAGGAGAGCTAGCTGTAGCACAGACTCCCAAGAACTTTTTACATGCATGTTGTAGCCGGCTATTGCGACCTTTGAACGCGGAGCAGCCGCGTGCACCCGGAAGCGGCACGGGCGACGCTCTCCCGGCCGGTGCACCGCTTCAATGCTGGCGCCAGTGAGAGGTCGCGTCCGCTCTGGCCGGGCATGAATGCGGCACTGACCGTTTCGGGCGGGAAGCACGCGCGGGTGATGAAGAGGGTTCGGTTTGGTCAGGACCGGCCGTGGCAGCGGTCCGGACGTGCGCAAACAAGAGATGTTGTACGTTAATATTGCTGCGTATATAATTAACAACGTAAATAATGTGCCAGTTGGACAAATATGATTGGAGATGGAGATGGAAATGGAATTTTACGTAAACACGGATATGCATGTCTATGTCTATGTGTGTGTGCGCGACGACTCTCGCGGCCTGGAAGCGGGGGCGTGTTTTTGATCGAGTTTTCTTTCTTGGTACGTTAGAAAAATGGTCTGCCAGTTTTCATTTCTTTTTTCCGGGAACGCGCGTATTCTATTTAAAACCACTGCTATGGAGAGATTGTTTTTACTCCATTATAGCCTCTTGTTTGATAGAGTTTCTCGCGTCTCGCTCTCTCACCCTCTCCATATCAAAACAAGATGACAGTGTCCACTCTATCTCTCTCCTCACCGGTGGTCACAGATCCGGCCGAATCCCGTCCGCTGCGGGAGGTGAGGAGGTGCAGCGTTGACGTTGTCGCCGTCAGCGACGGAGGAAGCCGATGCGCACCATCCTCTCGGAGCCGGCGCTGGCGCGGACGAAGATCCTCCGCGCCCTTGTTCGCTGCCGTCGTGTGGGCATATCCCGCCCGCCCACCTAAATGACATCTCGCCCACCTGAGGTATAACTTCTTGTACTGGTCCAGCTCCCCAAGTCGCTGCGTGCGGGTTTTCTTCTATGCGACTACTCCCCAGCTCCCCATGCATAGTAGCTAGGGTTCGTTGGCTGGTCCAACATCACCTACTAGTACTATTATAGAGGAAATGCCACTCGAAAATTTGTCCTGATTTACGCCTCGGTGGAGGTATACATGTTGTTTCGACAAAAAGTACATGGTGGTTGTGCGGACATTGTCCATATGGTGGTAGTACTATCACTGGTTAAATGAAGAAATGCTTTTTTTCTCGGGTATCCTGGTTTAGTTCCCATCAAGATAATTATGATGCTTCTGTTTGTTGGTGTACTTTTCATTAATTCTTATTGACAATTGAGATGTCGTTGCTAACCCTTTTTTATATTTTTGGAAACAGCGATGCGTGTCTCCATACCCGGGCATGTCTTCCTCAATGTTAGTGGAACTGCACAAAATTGGATGGCCATTGTTGTTCCGCCTCACTGTCCTCTGCCACGTGGTTCTTCCTTCCTCGAGCCTGATTACTGAGAAGAAACAGACCACAGTGAGGATCTGTCGAACTTCATAGGTGCCTCACCCAAACTTGATGCCAAATGGATGATGCATCACCACGATGACCTATCGATGCTCATGGTTGCGCCTCATGGTTGCGTCGGCTGGTGAAGATGATCGATTTTCAATAAAAAACAACCTGTCTTCCATCAGTGCTCTTTGCTTGTTACGCACAAAGATGATATCCTTCGTCAGTTCACCTTGGTTGTGTTGGAGACGCAGTCGTCTTTCACGTTGGTGCAATTTTATCACACAATTCGCTATGAACCAAATGTTTCCTCGAAGAAGGATCGACGTTGGTACTAAGAGCATAAGTTTTGTATTGATTTCTAAGCCTTCTCACAACTTTGTCTGCAGCTCCCCTGTAATTTTATTTGTCCAGCTATTAACTTTGATTTAAAAAATGGTGTGGACTAAAAACCCGGATGGACGTAGTAGCCCTCCATTTTTATTTACTCCGCATATTAGATTTGACTGAAGTCAAACTTTGTAATACTCTCAAACCTTTCCGATAATTGAAATTAAAATTCTTTATTTGTACACACTCTCACACGTTTCCGATAATTTGGCGCATGTGTGGTTGTTCACTTAAGGGAGGGTAGTGTACCACACGTGAAGGACAGGAAGTGCGACCAGGACGCGTGGGCGTGGATCGTTAGTTCATCAGAAGTAGTACTAGTTTTCTTCACTGTACATTAAATAAAGAGTTTCGTTTCGTACTTACACAATTTAAACGATTGTTATGGAGAGAATAAGAAAACCACTCCACTATATATTAGTCGTATACACGAGAGTACTATATGGACGCAGCTTCATTGACTTAGTGCACCTGCCTTTGGATTTATGACAGGTGGGCCCAAAATGTGGCTGGCTCACCTGTCATACAGCCAAAAGCAGGTCCAGTGAAGGCACCGGAGCTCACTCCGTACTACAATAGTACATATATAAGCGAGAGCCTCAGCGCTTGTTCGCTAGGGTTTGCACTCTCCACACGCTCGCCGCACTACATATATCTTACACGCTGGAGGCTCAGCGTTCATTTGCTAGGGTTTGCTATATTCACAGTCTCTCACCCTCTCTTCACCAGATCTAAACAAGACTGCGTTGGCCTCTTGTCTCTCTCTCCCCCCTCACAGCTGGTGAAGGAGGCGTCCGTATCCCGTCGCACAGGGAAGGGGAGGAGGTGCAGTGTTCACTCTATCGCCTTCGGCGAGGGAGGCAATACACTGCCGGCTGCGCTGTTCTCTTTCACCCAGCGCCTGTGCGGGAGGGGCACCGACCCCTTCTTCCTCGCTGCCGTACGTAGTGTGGGTAGATCCGGCCTCCCGCCGCACGCCTTGCCACATCCCGACGACCCTAAGGTATAAATTTCTTTGAAACCGTCGTTGCTCTAGCTGCATGTGGATCTTTTTCGATCTATAGTCGAATCTAGGTCTTGGTTCAAAGAGGAAAGAAGGGTGCGGTGGGCTGGAGCAAGAATCTAGGACGTGGTTCAATGAGGAAAGGAGGGGCGGAAAGTAGTATAGACTGGCTATCCAACCGCTTTGTAGGTCGAAAAGGGAAAAAGGGGGTAACCCAGTACACACATCTATAAGGAACCGATCTCTTTGTTGAAAAGGGAAAGAAACTGGGGGGTCGGGTAGTTTGTGCAGGACTAGATTTGCTGCCCTCACATAGGAAGAAGGTTCAAAGAGAACAAATATGGGACCAGCGCATATATGCTGCTTGGCTACATACTCTGCATCACCCATTTATACGTGTGGACGCACATGGTGCTGGCATGTCCCATACAGCTATTTTGCTGTTGTTAATCTAAGAATGCCGTCGGAAAATTGAAGCAATGCCACTGTTAAAAGTAAATTACATTTTTTAACGAATGTTGTTTCAAGAGAATGTCTCTGTTAATATGAATCAATGCAACCGTTTTAGAAATGCTACTGTCCTACTTTGTTTTCCATCCAAGATAAGTTAGATGCTTCTTTCTGTCACCGTTTGTTTCATCCTCCTTTATCGGCAAGTAATTGTTTCCTTTTTTGCCTCTGTTAAAACAGGGCTATCGATTCAACTTGCTGCTATTGCGACATTTTGCTTCGCTACTCGAAACACTTATGTTTTAAGAGTGTTTTGTGCAGTTCAACTTGAATGTCACACCGGTGACTTTGCTTAATTTTGGTGGAACTGCACAAAAGGAGATCGAGATTCGTATTTTACCTTTGTCGGTCTCATGAAAGGTCAGTACAGGCCTTCATCCACATGATTGTGCAGTGTGCTTTGAGATGTTGTGCTACTTGTATTGGTACTGTTTTAAATAAATGTTGAATTGAAGCTATTGTACTGCTGTCTTTTCCCATTAAGTAGTGAACAAAAATGGGACCAACCCAGACATGATGCTTGTTGCTTTGTTAAAACAAACTCTGCATCGCCCCCTTTATAAGTAGATGGAAGCACATACTGTTGTTGCGCCCACTCTCCCCTGGAACTGTTTATGCTTTTCGTTAATCTAATGCCGCTGGTAAAATTAAGCAATGCCACTCTCAGAATTAATTAACTACTGAATCTTAGTTCAAAACTGCAACACTTGTTAGGAATGGTACTATCCAGCTTTGTAGTTCTTTCCACATGTTTAACCAAGGCATTGTTAAGATAATGTCTCTGTTAAAATGAATCAGTTGCATTGTTTTAGGAATGGTACTTTTCTGCTTTGTCGTTCTTTATACATGTTGAAACAAGGCATTGTTAAGATAATGTCTTAGTCAATATGAATGAATCACACTGATGGAGAATTGCTACTCTCCTGCTTTGTTTCCCATTAAGATAAAGTAGATCAGTAGATGCTTTTGAGGAATACCCAGGCAAGGTCAATTTGTTATTCTCCGCCCCGCTGGGCTGCAAATCTTTCCTAGGAGGGATGCATTAGGCTTAACAGGAAAATGGGATTTAAAAATAATAAATGGGATGTAATTATAAAAACTGGGCAGTAACTATAAAAAATGCACCAAACACGAAATTAGTTTATAAAATATTATTTATGGATTTTGAAAATCTTAAATTTTCATTGTTGCGCGCGCAATGTTTCGTTGGATTTTTACGTAATACAAATTTATATTTAATGTGACTAGAAATTTCGGGATAAAAATATTTCGGATCCCATCAAAATGTGGGAAATTTTATTGAATTCTGTCTTCAACGGTTGGTTGAAATTATTAATCGTTGTCCTAGCTAGAAAATGGGTTGTACTTTTAACAAACTGTAAATGGGATGTTGTAAATTCCATTAGAATTCAAAAATGGGCTGTACATTCTTACAAAACGCAAATGGGCTATAAGTTCTCCGCCACACACTTGTGGGCCTACTAAGTGACGCGTCCCCTAAAAAAATAAGTTGACGCGTATGCAAGGCTTTGTCAACTTATTATAGTCAACACACGTTTCTAGCAGCAGTGGCCGTTGGATGTCTATCCAACGGTTGTCATGCTTCTTCTTCAATCTCGGATATTCTTAGCTTCAGCCGCCAAAAAAATGATTCCTCCCCCTGACATCTGGGGCGCACCGTTTCGGAGGCTGACCTGTGGGCCTACTAAGTTGGAGCGTACCAAGGGCTTTGTCAACTTAGTCAATATAAACGATTCTAGCTTCAGTGACCGTACGATGTCCATCCAACGGCCGTAGTGCTTCTTCAACCTCTGGTCTTCTTGGTCCAGCCGCCCAAAGCAGCGCCGGTCGTGCCGCCTGCTCCTGCCTCCCGTGGCCGGCTGTGCTGCCGCGGAGGCCTCACCGCCCCCATACTACTCCCACCGCTGGCCAGGCCATCCCTCCACTCACCCACACCCCCTGTTATTCTGTAGCGACGGCAGCCTCACACCGCAGCCGAACCAGTGAACCCTCGTACTCCTCTCCGCGCGGGCTTCCACTACTGCGTCTTCCCCGGCTCCGCGTCGTCCCCTTCCTAGGCCTCGCCGTCGTCCACTGCCCTGGTGCTCTCGACGCGGCGTGGTCAACATGGTCAATGACCGAATTCCATCGGAAGAGTACTGTACGTGGAGAGGCTGGCAGCTGGGTCCACGGCGGCCGCAAGGAAGTGCCTCCTTATTACGCGCAAAATAATTATTCCTCCACCTAACAGCGGGGACCCATCGGACGGGCCACCAGTATTTTGCGAAAAAATCATTTCCCCCTGACTGCTAGGACCCACTGGACGGGCCACCGTATTTCGCGAAAAAAACATTCCCCGCGCTGTCACCTCGGACCCACCGGAAGTGCCTCCTTATTACGCACAAAAAAATGAATACTCCCCCAGCTAGCTGGACCCACCTTGGTGGGAGGCTGACTTGTGGGCCTACTAAGTTGACGGGGACGAAGGGCTTTGTCAACTTAGTCAATATGAACGATTCTAGCTCCAGTGACCGTACGATGTCCATCCAACGGCCGTAGTGCTTCTTCAACCTCTGGTCTTCTTGCTCCAGCCGCCCAAATCAGTGCCGGTCGTGCCGCATGCTCCTGCCTCCCGTGGCCGGCTGTGCTGCCGCAGTGGCCTCACCGCCCCTACTATTCCCACCGCTGGCCAGGCCCTGCGGCGACGGCAGCCTCACACTGCAGCCGAACCAGTGAACCCTCGTACTCCTCTCCGCGCGGGCTTCCACTGCCGCGTCTTCCCCGGCTCCGCGTCGTCCCCTTCCTAGGCCTCGCCGTGGTGCTCTCCGCGCGGCGTGATCAACGTGGTCAAGGAACGACTTCCATCGGAAGAGTACTGTACGTGGAGAGGCTGACAGCTGGGTCCACGGCCACAGCCCAGTTTTTTGTGATTTTCCAAGTAAGTCGCTTTGTCAGGCCTGTTGGGCTGGAAATCTTTCAAGACGAGGAGAGCTTTCATTCGGCTGGCCGAGAAAATGGCCCATCAGTAATGAGAAATGGGTTGTACATTTTTAGAACACATCAAACCGGCAATTAGTTTCAAATATCTTTTTTTTCATTTCAAGATTTTAAATTACATTAATTTTTTTGCGTGGAGAATTTGTTGGATTTTATATTGATATACATTTATTTTTAAAATCAGTTTGAATGTGAGTCAAAATTTCAGGATTAAAAACAGTTCGGACCGCACCGAAATATGCAAATTTCGTATAATTTTTTAACCGTGGCCACAATATGGGCTGTAATGCTAACAAAAAGAATATGGGCTCCCAAAAAACCCTTAAGAATTAGCAAATGGGCTGTAAATTATTAGAAATAATGGCAGATGGGATGTATGCTATTTTCCACAGATTTGAGGCTTTCCTAAAAAAAAGGTTGACGCACAAGCACTAACTGTTGGATGTCCATCCAACAGCCGTCGTGCTTCTTCAATCTCTGCTCTTCCTGCTCCAGCCGCTCAAACAAGCGCCGGCGGGACTGCCTGCTCCCTCCTCCCCACGGCCGGTTGTGCTGCCGCGCAGGCCTCACCGCCCCACCGTACTCCCATCGCTGGCCTAGCCATCCCTCTACTCACCCACACCTGTTGTTATTCTTCGGCGACGGCAGACGAACCAGTAAACCCTCGTACAGTCGTACTCCCCTCCGCGTGGGAAACAACTACCGAGTCTTCCCTGCCTCCGTGTCGTCCCCTTCCTAGGCCTCGCCGTCGTCCACCGCCGTGGTGCTCTCGGCGCGGTGTGGTCAATGTGGTCAACGACCGACTTCCATCGGAAGAGTACTGTGCGTGGAGACGCTGACAGCTGGGTCCACGGCCGCAGCAAGGAAGTGCCTCCTTATTACGCGCAAAATAATTATTCCTCCACCTGATAGCGGGGACCCACCGGACGGGCCACCGTATTTTGCGAAAAAACGGTTCCCCCTGACTGCTGGGACCCACCAGCTACACCTTCGCACGCAAGGAAGTGCGTCCGGGCAAAAAAAACAAAACAATTCGCACCCCTGACTGCTGGGACCCACCAGCTACAACTTCGCACGCAAGGAAGTGCCTGACCGTCGGGACCCACCTGGTCGAAGCGTACCTAGCGTTGTCATTCTGGTCGCGAACGTGTACGTACATATATACTGGTGGATGTAGAAGCGCGCACGTGTCGTAGTAGAGGCGCACACGTAGCATGTACACGTACATACAATGGCCAGGGTGCAAGAAAGAAAATACGGCCACGTATGTGTACATACGGGCGGGGTCTCGAACGCCTACTCACGCATACGTACGGTGAGGGCTCGTTGACATGGCTGGGTCGGAACGGAGAAACAGCGTCGTCGTCGTGTTCATGGGGAGGCAACGGAATGCGTCGTGTTCATGGGGAGGCAACGGAATGCGTCGTGTTCATCGGGAGGCAACGGAACGCGTGGGAGCCAACCGGCTGGGTCGGAACGGAATGTGTGGTCGTGTTCATCGGGAGGGCTTGGACGGAACAGGCGATGGAAACGAGGCATGGCGTACCGCACAACGGAGGAAACGGACCTCCTACGTTCGGAACGGGGTCCTGTTGATCGGGAGGGGTGTGGCGTACCGCAAAACGGAGGAAATGGACCTCCTACAGTCGAAACGGGGGTCCTGTTGATCGGGAGGGGTGTGGCGTATCGCAAAATGGACGAAACGGACC
>NC_057808.1:478607990-478623827 GCF_018294505.1 Triticum aestivum
TCACTGTTCATCCCAGAGGCAGCATCGATCGGCTTCAGTTAGCAGCAGTAGCAAAGGAATCGCTCGATCGGGTTCAGTTAACAGCCATCGATCGATCGCTCGGGTTCAGTAATGTGTAGCCTGCAGTGCAATCGCTCGGGTTCAGTTAGAGCCCAACGCCTCGCTCGGGTTCAGTTAGAGCCAACGCCTCGCACACACGCACGTACGTGTACGAGAGAAACGCGCATCGCTCGGCCCCCGAACTCCCACCGTAACCGGGAACTCCCCGAAATTTTCCTCGCCCTCGCTTCTACCATGGTTTTTTCCATCATGGACGGCCCAAAGAATGTCATGCAGCTGCGTCTCCGGCCCGCCCAGGACGAAAAGCCCATTTTCTGTCATGATTTTTTGTCATAGAAGTAGGAGCGCACCACATCTATGATGATACCGGGTTTTGTCACAATTATTGTCATAGAAGTGTCATATGTATGACAGAAAAAAAATTCGTTCGGCCCAAAATGTCACGGATGTGTCTTTTTTTTGTAGTGGAGAGTTCCGTCAGCACGACGGCGTGGTGACGGTGTTGATGAAGTTACCGACGCAGGGCATCGCCTAAGCACTACAACGATATGACCGAGGTGGAAATCTGTGGAGGGGGCACCGCACACGGCTAAGATCAACTTTGATGTGTTCTAGGGTGCCCCCTCCCCACGTATATAAAGGAGGGAGGGGAGGCCGACCGGCCCTCATAGGCGCGCCAAGGGGGGAGGACTCCCCCTTTCCTAGTCCTACTAGGAGAAGAAGGAAGGAGGGGGAAAGAGAAGGAAGGAGGGGGCTGTCGGTTCTATATCCGGCGTATCTCGTAGCAGGGGTCCTAAGCTAGGCGTCTTGGAGCGATGGTAACATGGACATGGGATTTTACCCAGCTTCGGGCTCTCTCGAAGAGATAATACCATACATGCTTTTGATTGTATTCATATGGGGTGTAGTACAGAGTACATGTATCTACCACGAGATTGTAGTAATGAATATGAGATGCCTATTGACTAGCCTGGCCTCAGTTTATATAAGACATCGGAGGCCTAGGGTTTTAGGAGAGTCCTTGTCTTGGGCGCCAAGTCTTGCGGAGTCCTTCTTGTATGCGGCATGGGCTGTCCGAACTGGCCCAATAGTGAACCACCATGGGGGTCCTCGGCCCGGTCCAGCTGGTCGGGAGACGACGTGGTGAGTACCCCTTAGTCCAGGACACCGTCAGTAGCCCCCTGAACCGGTCTTCAAGTTGGGGACGCTCCTCGATTCTTCCGAACTATTCTTCATCTTCGGTCGTCGGTCTTGAAAACTGGTTCAACAAATCTTCCATCTTCGATCTTGAGGATCGCGGAAGTAAATCCGAAGAGTTTATCAATGCCTTGTTATTTTTATGCCACGCCTCGGGTTTGAAGTGTTTCCCGTGCGGCGGTGTCCTCTTGCATCCGAGCTCTAACGCCGGACTACATTCGAGGTATCCTTTGCAGCCGAGCTCCAACGTCGGACTGTATCCGAGCTCCAACGCCGGATTATATCCGAGCTGCAACGCCGGACTGTATCCGAGCTCCAACGTCGGACTGTATCCGAGGTGTCATAGATCACCTTGGCTTGAAAAAGTTGAAGGAGTTTAGCCGAGCTTAATGCCGGAAATGCCCTCTATGGAGCTAGCCACTTGCATCCGAGCTATATCCCGAAATGCTTTCGAGGTGGTTCAACACCTCGGTCATGGGTTGATTGTATGCGGATTTTATTTCCGATGCACATAAATTTATTTGTTGTCAATATGTATAACCAGTAGCCCTCAAGGTGTGTGTCGGTCTAAAACCCGAGATGCACCTGAAGGAAAACATGAAACTGCTGATCCTAGTAGACCCTGAGACTCGGGTCGATTCGCAAAATCGGCCTGAGGATCAACTCCTAGCTCGGCAACATACGTAGGAATAGAAACATTGTGTAATATATTAGAGATAATGATCGGCGGACGGGCCCCTTAGAGAGGGTCGTGAGAAGTCGCCGTGATATATTAGCTTGATGTCGGATAAGTCCTAGATGGTACTTATTGTTGTCCGAAGACGCGCTTGTCCATAGTTCGGTCATGCCGAACACTGAGCACTTTGAATTTTCTGCATTGGATAGGCAATGCAGTAGCCCCCGATACACTAGTCGGGTGGCAACACCAGATCAGGGGATCGTTGTACCCCTTTAATATTAGTAAATGACAAGCCAGAAGCCTAGTAGCCCCCGAGCCTTAATGTGGGCACGGGTGGCCGAATTAAGGATCGATATCCGAAGTAAAATCACAAATTATGTGTAATGGTTCTATGTATCCAAGTACTTTACATCATTAATGCTCGGATCCGCATTGTACAAAACTTTGTTGACCGACCATCGGCTTCCACCTCCTCGGCCAGTAGCCGAGGAGTTTTCTCCTACTTTATAAAGCCTTTATGAGGGCAAAGATTTACGGCAAACAAGGCAATCCGGCCATACAGTTTTATAAACAGAGGTACGCGAAGAGATATGTTATATTACTTTTTAACGTAAGAAACATCTTCCAAAGAAAATAGTCCCGCTATCGGTTCCTGTCTTTGGGTTTTCATGCTAAGCATGATCATGAAACCTCAGCTCCAATCAATGTGGGAGCAAAATAGTGAGGATTTAGTTTGGGGAAAGTTCCCGAACTACGTGGTCTTTAGCGAACCTAAATTTTCACTTCCGTCGTTGCCGACCAATTATATCCTTTAAGATCGCTAGCTTTCGGCTTCACCCAGTCTGAGGTACTAACTCGGGTGACCCGGTAGTAACAATCACAGAGGTGCTCCCTTTACCGCCTAGCCGAACAATCAGGAACGTAGGGGTAAGCACAGGAGCCAGGCAACCCAGCTTGGCCAAAATCTTAAGTCAAATTGATGCATATTTATGGCTTTGTAAAGATAATTACGGAAGGCAGCGTTTGTATACTGAATACAAATATTGATGATATATGTTTATTTCGACTCCATTGCGACCATTTATCAGTTGAAATTGGCCCATCGTCGGCTTCTACCCCTTTGTAGATACTACGCAGGGTTGAAAGGACATGCGGTGCCCCCATGTGTGGTTTTGGTAATTGATGACATTCTCTATGGACTAATGGTTGCATTGAGTTATATTTGAAGGATTTGTCCATAGGCATTTCTTGAAGTACATGTGTTGGTTTCAAGGAGTTTATGTGTTGACCAAGGTGCTATTAAGGAATTATCCAAAGATTGGTCATGTGAGTGTTGAGCTTATTGCAAGCATGTCTTGAAGAAGAAGATTGTGTGATCATTCATATTTACCTTCAAGACATCATCCAAACAAAGAGAATAGGAAAGATTCAAAGTTGATCAAGACTAAGTCAAGAGTGAATCAAGTTGATCAACTCACAAAGCGTAAAAGATGTACCGAGAGGCATCAAGTGATCCCATGGTATGGTAAGCATTGTCCATTGCACTTTGTGTACTAACCCATGGTCTATGTGAGAGTTCTATGTGGGGTCAGGTACGTGTCCATGGGCTTGCGTCAAGAGGAAAATATCATACAACCCATGGAAAGGATGACATGAAGTGATGATCGTCATCAATATTGCCGTGTGCAAGTTCAGGTGGAGCATCATGAAGAGATCAAGTTCTTGAAGCTTGCCATCCATTTCGGTTTCAATGGACTTGTGAAGACATGCCGAAGAGTGGCTCACCCATAGTGGAGTATGGGGGATCAATCATCTAGTCTCCATCGACCCAACGCAATCAAGAAAGGTGGTCCATCTTAAGGAGGACAAGATCGTCATCATCTAGCTCAAGTGGATCATGTGCAAGGCAAAGGTTTGCCCTTGATAGGTTTTCTATTTTACCGGTCTCATGGTGGTAGTTGGGAGGCCAGGTTATAGGATCGTTTGTCGTAATATCAAGGGGGGCTCTCAAGTTGGTAGCTTGATCGTATCGTTAGTAGAGAGCTCAAACCATTGCATCCTTGCATCATGTCTCTTGGTTCTTGTTTGGTTCTCTTTGTGAGTCTTAGAGCTTAAGTTCATCTTGATGACAAGCTCGACTTCATCGAAAACAGAGTTCACATGCCTCTTCTATTGCTTTTTCGGTGTTGTAGTTTTTATCGGTCTTATTTGAGGAAGGGTTCTCACCATTTTCTCTTGGGCATTTTCTAATTTGCTTCTTATTGTTATTTCCATCAAGATTGTGTTCGCCCTTGTCGCTAGCTTTCCAACAAACTTGGTTTCGTCGAATTCGGAGTCCGTTTGCAGAAGTTGTGGTAGTTTTGGTGTTCTGAAAAGGCTGCAGCAGTACTACCGCGGACAGGAGCGGATGTAATTTTTTACTACCACTCTTGGGAGCGGTACTACCGCGTCTACTTCCGTGGCTACTTCCGCTTTGGACCAAAAACTCATCACAAGTCCAGCGGTGGTAGACAGGATCTATTTTTTTAGTACCGCTCGCAAGCAGTAGTACCGCTACCCTTAGAGGTAGTACCGCTACCCCTAGCGGTAGTACCGTGAGGACGAGCAGTAGTACCGCTCTGTGCGGGCTGTGAGCATAATGGTTGGATTTTTCCCCACCTATAAAAGGGGGTCTTCTTCCCCAATGAACCTTATCCTTTGAGCTCGTTTTCTTCCCCCATTGTTGACCTTCTTCGAGCTTGCTAACTCTCAATCCCTCCATGGATTCTTGCTAGTTTTTGAGGGAAAAGAGAGAGGAGATCTAGATCCACATTTCCACCAATCACTTTCTCCTCTATGTGAGGGGAACCTCTTGGATCTAGATCTTGGAGTTCTCCTTTTCGTTCTTCCTCTCTTTATCCTCCCTAGCATTTGTTGCTTTGGTGGGATTTGGGAGAGAAGGACTTGGGCACTCCGTGTGCCCTTGCCATTGCATTTGGTGCATCGGTTTGAGTTCTCCACGGTGATACGTGGAAGTTATAAGTTGAGAAGCTTATTACTCTTGGGTGCTTGGTACCCTTGAGCTTGTTCCTCTTCGGTGCTTGGGCGCCCTAGACGGTTGAGATCACCTCGGAGCCATATTCCATTGTGGTGAAGCTTCGTGGTGTCGTTGGGGAGATAGCCCCAACCTTTGTGGTGTTCGGAGCTCAATCATTGTGGTGTAAAGCTCTGGGCTAGTGTCGGGGTCTCCAATTAGGTTGTGGAGATCGCCCCGAGCATTTTGACGGGTTTCGGTGACCGCCCCCAAGGGTTGCCAAAGTGTACGGGTTCGGTGACCGCCCCCAAGGGTTGCCATTTGTACGGGTTCGGTGACCGCCCTCAAGGGTCCCTTAGTGGAATCACGGCATCTTACATTGTGCGAGGGCGTGAGGAGATTACGGCGGCCCTAGTGGCTTCTTGGGGAGCATTGTGCCTCCACACCGCTCCAAACGGAGATTAGCATCCGCAAGGGTGTGAACTTCGGGATACATCGTCGTCTCCGCGTGCCTCGGTTATCTCTTACCCGAGCCCTTTACTTATGCACCTTACTTTGTGATAGCCATATTGTTTCTTGTCATATATCTTGCTATCACCTAGTAGTTTATCTTGCTTATCTTACGTTGTTGGTTCACATAGATGAGCCTAGTTTTTGTAGGTTTTGTGCTTGACAAATTAACCGCTAGGTTTATTCCGCATTTGCTCAAGCCTAAATCGTAATTATTTTAAAGCTCCTATTCACCCCCCCCCACGCTAGGCGACATCCTCGATCTTTCAATTGGTATCAGAGCCTCGTCTCTTTTTATTAGGCTTAACTACCTAGAGAGTAAAGATGTCGACTAGGGGATTAGGATTCTCTAACACTCTTAGTTTCGATGGCACAAATTTTGATGTTCGGGTAATTCGCATGCTTAATCTCTTTAGGGTCATGGACCCAAATTTAGAGCGAATTGTAGATAAGGGATTTTATCCTCCAAAGGATCCCTAAAGATTATCTTTAGAGGATGAGAAAAACTCTTATATCAATGCTCAAGCTTCTAATGTGCTTTTCGATGCTTTGAGCAATGTAGTTATATTTCAACTCATGTCGTTCCGGGATGCTCATGAGTTGTGGACAAAGTTTCAAGATAAATATGGTGTGTTCAAGATTTGTGGGGATGATTGTTCTCCCTCCACCTCTGGCCATGTTGCTTTCTCAACTTCTACTACATCACCCACATGTGGTTTGCAACAAGGTAATGATATGGTGAGTAGTGGTGGTCATTGCAATGATGATAGTGTGCTTATCATTGATGACTCTTCATCACTATGTTATTGCAATGCTCCATCTTTGGACTTTAACACTTCGTGCACCTTACATGTGTTCTCATGCTTGTGTTGATAGTCCGTGCATATCATGTAGAAATTGCTTGACTAAATCTCATGATGATATGCTTGCTATATCTTGTTGCCATGATAAAATGCATGTATTTCCTCGAGTTGTTGTACTAACAATGTAGAGGAAACCCAACACTCCATGGAACAAGATGTGGTCTTGAATGGTGCTTCAAGGGATCCTACATCATCATCTATTGCATTTTGCCTTATGGCGAAGGCTTCAATGGTATTTCCCACTTTGAATCCCGATATATCTTGCGATGATATTCATAATGGCAAGAATGATGATGATGTCGATTATGATGAAGAGAATGATGATGTTGCCTCCTTAAAAATTAAGGGGGGAATGATTTTTAAAGCTCTCCTTAAGAATAAAATTGCTCGTTCCAACTTCATGGAAATCATGTATATTGCTATTGAGGGCAAGAAATATATTGATGAGTTGGAATCTCGTCTTGAGGAGCATGAGGTCACCATTGATAAAATGGAAGGTCATGAGCGTGATTACGCTAATGAGATTGCGGACCTCTCTCAAGCTCTTGAACTTGAACAAACCACCAAGGAATCTCTTGAGGAGACTTTTGCTCTAGAATTATCTAGAGTGAAGGAATCTCATGATAGAGCTCTTGAGGTGGCCAATGTTTTTGAAACTAAAAATGCTAAGCTTGAAGTTGCTCATGCTAGACTCCTTGAGGATTTTGAGCACCTCGAAAATGGCTCAAGGGTCATCAAGGGTGAGCTCTTCAAACTCACCGAGTCTCATGATCAACTTGAAGCTTCTTATTTAAAAGAGCTTGCCAAGTTGTCCTCTCCTATTGTCGTTAATGATGATGCTTGTGCTACTAACTCTATTACTTGTGAAGCATCCATTTTGAAGGAGAACGTTGAGCTACGGGCTCAACTTGAGGTTCTATCTAGCAATTATGGGAAATTAGAAGAAAGCCATGAAAAGCTCTCAAGCTCTCATGATGATCTTCTAGTATCCCATAATGTGCTAAATATAGCACATGAGGCCATGATTGATAAGGTAACATCTAGTGAGCCTCATGTGGACACTAGCACTACTTTTAGTCAAAATGCTATATTGCCTTGTGCTAGTCCTCGCGATTCATCCATGCATAACATTGGTACATCTTGTGATGAATTGCTTTCCTTGCCTTGTTGCTCTAACAATGAAGCTTATACTTCCTCTAGTGCTTGTGTTGAGACTAACCATGTAGAGGAAATCAAAGAGCTCAAGGCCCAAGTCACCTCTTTGAAGAAAGATTTGGAAAAGTGTCATGAAGGGAAGGCCATACTCAACAATATCTTGAGTGTACAAAAACCCCCCAATGACAAAGGTGGACTTGGATTCAACTCCAATAAGAAGAAGAAGTCCAAGAGCAACAAGAAGAAGGGCCAAAAACAAGTCAAGAACTCGGCCAAGATCATTTGCTTCAAGTGCAAAATTGAAGGGCATCATGTTAAATCTTGCCCTTTGAAGAAGAAGGCCATTAGTGACAAGCAACAAGGGAAGCGGCCACAAGTTCACTCTCATTCTCAACCTCAAGTTGAAGAAAGGCCTCTTCCCAAGAAAAATCAAGCTAATGCTTCTCAAGTTGAGAAATCAAGTGAGAAGAAAGTAGACGTTGCTACCTATGTCGTGAAAAAGGTCACGTCGCTTCTTCATGCACAAATGGTACCTTATCCAACCCTATTCTAATTGATGATATCTATTCTCTTGGGAAGGATAAGGTTGGCAATGTGTTTGCCAAATTTGTTGGTGCTCAAAGTGGTGTCAAGAAAAGAACCATTTTGGTAGCCAAGCCTATTGTGACTAACCTCTTAGGACCCAACTTGGTTGGGGACCAACTAGCTCATACTTGATCAATAGGTGTTCTTGGAGGTCATTGGAGACTTGGCTACATTATGAAGAATTAAGGGGACTTCATCATTCTTATTGTCTCAAGACAAGTCATTCGGATTATCAAGTTTCTATCTTATATCCAATGTTCCTCCTCGCGGTAACTCGTGCTTAAAGTGTTTGCATTGATAGTTACTTGCCCCTTTGCATGTTGGTTTCGTTCCTTGCATGTGTTTGTATATGTTGTGCTTCCAACTTGATTATCTTGAGCAATCAAGTATGTGTGTGTTGGTTTGCACATCATGTATGTGTGTGTCATGCGTTGAGCCTTTTGCATCTTGTTTATTTCTTAGTTGGATCTTGTGAGAGATTAATGGAATATCCCATTATGGGGGAGTGATGTGCTTTGTGCACCTCATAATCCTATAAATGTGTGTACATGAGTAATACCATCTAGTATTGATATTTCAAGATTATCTAGTTGCTATGTGGTATGCCTTCTCATGAAAAATTCAAATTCTAAATAGTCCATTAATTATCTCTTGTTGGATCCTTTTATTTGCCCCTTGTTTATCCTTAATTGGTATCACATTATGGGGGAGTAATATGCTATGTGTATATTACTAGCCTAGAAAATGTGTACATTTGAAATATTGTCACCTAGAGTTGATATTGTAAATTATCTTGTTCCTAGGTGGCATGTTAGCTCTACAAGTTGCAATTTGCTTTTTGTTTGGTGTGAAGATGATGTCGGATATCCTTGCTATCTACCACCGGGAATTATTTCCATTTACTTCTTGTCTTTTGACAATTGGTACTCACTTGTGTGGTAGAATTTATTGATCATCTTTACATTGGCTTTTGCTTTTATTTGCCTTTTCTCTTGCCAAGGAATGTATCAACTCCCTTTGTCTTCCATACCACTTGTGGATCTTGTTTATTTCTTGATCTTGTCTAGTGTTTTCTAGATATAGTGAAAGTGGTGATCCCACCTTGTGCATTTTGTATTAAAATGCAAATTCTCTATAATGCACTAGTCTTGGGGGAGCTATCCTATTTTCTATAAAACACTCATCTTGCGATCCTTATCAAGTGTGTGTTGGTGGAAGGCAAGCCATTTTTGTTTTGGTACTTTGTGCCATCATGAAACTTTGTAGAGAGCTTGGTTTGTTTGGAACCATCCTCTCTTTGGAGTTTGATATCTTTTATTTTGAGTGTATCAATGGATATCTCATTCCTTGATGTATCTTTTATGGATATCCTCCAAGTGTGTTTTATTCATTTGGTATCTTTTCTTCACTTGGTTTTTCTTTGTCATTTGGTATCGATTCTTGAAGGTCTTGAGCATGCATATTTACTTCATGTACTCTCTGTGGCATGCCTTCTTTATTTGACCCAATATATAGGGAAACTCCACCAAGTCTCAAATTGCATGAGATGTGCATGAAATTCATTTCCTTCTCTTTATGCACATATTTATGTGGAGTTTGTCCTATGTATATTGGTGTTTCTAACTCTTTGATCCCAATGAGTTTGGGTACCATTTTGTTTGTGTTGTTGTTCTAGGAACAATTGGACATGCATTGGATGCTCGGCTCACTCACAAAGAAGGTGGTGTCACCATGTGCTTATTGGAGTCAAGCTAGGATGGTCAATGAACTACTATCTACTACCTTCAATTGGTTTCTTCTACATCCTTCCAATGATATCTCGGTAACAAGTATCTATTCATGCATTATTTTCTTGCATTCAACCTTGTGTAGGTTGCATCTTGGCATGCTATTCATTCCATCTTGTGATACTTGTTTCCTTTCTCAAAGCATCTCAACGACGATCTCATGTTGCTAGTTGTGATGTCTTTGATGGTTGTATGGTAGGAATTCATTTATATACAATAAGACCATATCTAGCCATGTGCTATGCTTCCAAGCAAATATCTTATTGGTATATGTATGACTTTCTTTTGGATATCTTGTTCCTCGTGTTGTAACTATTTCGGGTGTACATCCTTCTTTGTAGATATATATCATCATGATTTCGTCTACCTAGAATCTTATACACTTGAGAGAAGTTGCATATCTAGTTAATATCCTTTCTTTCACGTCCACCTTGTCTTTCTTATGTTATTTCTTTGGTGGCTCCGTGAAAGCTTTTGCCTTGAGTGCGTGTCTTCTATCGTTGCATCTTGATGCACTCTTGTGTGGTGCAGATTATTTTCCTCATGCTTATCTTTACGAGGCTTTTGCCATCTTAATTGGTATCCCTCGTCTTGATGAGGCTTTCATCTTCTATCTTCACCACGGGTTGTCACAAGCATAGGTTCTTTATATGCTTATTAGTAAGCTTGTGAACCCATTTGCTAGTTGTGTGTGGGAATGATAGGCCTTGCACAGTGTGCCTCATTCTTTCAAGACTTTATTGATGCTTAATGCTCATCCGTACATTAGTCTTCTCAAGTGCATTGCCTTGACTCACACACATCATTTTGGTTGAGCCCATTCTTAAGTTGCCTCTTTTACTTGTTGCTCAACCATGTGTTTGTTGCAAGTACTAGGCTTTGTTTCCTATATGCTCACTTGCACTTGTTGTAAGTTTCTATTGATTTTGGGGGAGCTATGATCCTATTTTGTGCACTTTGTATCCAAATACAAATATTCTTATGCGTGCACAAATCATGGGGAGCTTCTCTAGTTTCTTTAGAACACTCCTTTGCTCATATCATAATATCCTTTATTCATGTGGCTCATAGGATCTTTGGTCTAGTTGGTTCAATTGATATCCTTTGATCGCTTGCTTCAATTGGTATCTTTTGATTGCTTGATTGCTTGTGTCTCTCTTTCTTATGTCCTTGTGGCATATCATTCTTTAGCAATCTTTGTGCCTCAATATAGTTTGTGTTCCTCCAAGTATTTACCTTTGGATATGTGTTGTATTCCACTCACTTGTTGAGAAATACACAATTTATGGAGGACCACAATTTATATTGGCCTTCTAAGCTTTTCGCCCATTTTGGCAATCGATGCCAATGGGGGAGAAGTTTGAGAGAGTTTTGTGGAGAAGTTTAGAGAGTTGTCTCTTCTGGCTTTGGTTTGTTCCTAAGCATACGCATCTCCTACGCATGCATTATCGGTTGTTGCATGGCATGGTGATGCATAATTCCTTATATGTGGAGAAGTTTAGAGAGTTGTCTCTTCTGGCTTTGGTTTGTTCCTAAGCATACGCATCTCCTACGCATGCATTATTGGTTGTTGCATGGCATGGTGATGCATAATTCCTTATATAAACTCTCTTGAAAGTTATTGTCATCAATTACCAAAATGGGGGAGATTGAAAGGACATGCGGTGCCCCCATGTGTGGTTTTGGTAATTGATGACATTCTCTATGGACTAATGGTTGCATTGAGTTATATTTGAAGGACTTGTCCATAGGCATTTCTTGAAGTCCATGTGTTGGTTTCAAGGAGTTTATGTGTTGACCAAGGTGCTATTAAGGAATTATCCAAAGATTGGTCATGTGAGTGTTGAGCTTATTGCAAGCATGTCTTGAAGAAGAAGATTGTGTGATCATTCATGTTTACCTTCAAGACATCATCCAAACGAAGAGAGTTGGAAAGATTCAAGGTTGATCAAGACTAAGTCAAGAGTGAATCAAGTTGATCAACTCACAAAGCGTAAAAGATGTACCGAGAGGGATCAAGTGATCCCATGCTATGGTAAGCATTGTCCATTGCACTTTGTGTACTAACCCATGGTCTATGTGAGAGTTCTATGTGGGGTTAGGTACATGTCCATGGGCTTGCGTCAAGAGGAAAATATCATACAACTCATGGAAATGATGACATCAAGTGGTGATCGTCATCAAGATTGCCGTGTGCAAGTTCAGGTGGAGCATCGCGAAGAGATCAAGTTCTTGAAGCTTGCCATCCATTGTGGTGTCAATGGACTTGTGAAGATGTGCCGAAGAGTGGCTCACCCATAGTGGAGTATGGGGGAGCAATCATCTAGTCTCCATCGACCCAACGCAATCAAGAAAGGTGGTCCATCTTAAGGAGGACAAGATCGTCATCATCTAGCTCAAGTGGATCATGTGCAAGGCAAAGGTTTGCCATTGATAGGTTTTCTATTTTACCGGTCTCATGGTGGTAGTTGTGAGACCGGGTTATAGGATCGTTTGCTGTACTATCAAGGGGGGCTCTCAAGTTGGTAGCTTGATCGTATCGTTAGTAGAGAGCTCAAACCATTGCATCCTTGCATCATGTTTCTTGGTTCTTGTTTGGTTCTCTTTGTGAGTCTTAGAACTTATGTTCTTCTTGATGACAAGCTCGAGTTCATCAAAAACGGAGTTCACATGCCTCTTCTATTGCGTTTTCGGTGTTGTAGTTTTTACCGGTCTTATTCGAGGAAGGGTTCTCACCATTTTCTCTTGGGACTTTTCTAATTTGCTTCTTATTGTTATTTCTATCAGGATTGTGTTAGCCCTTGTCGTTAGCTTTCCAACAAACTTGGTTTCGTCGAATTCGGAGTCCGTTTGCGGAAGTTGTGGTAGTTTTGGTGTTCTGAAAAGGCTGCAGCGGTACTACCACGGACAGGAGCGGATGTAATTTTTTACTACCGCTCTTGGGAGCGGTACCGTGGCTACTTCCGCTTCAGACCAAAAACTCGTCACAAGTCCAGCGGTGGTAGGCACGGATGTATTTTTTTAGTACCGCTCGCAAGCAGTAGTACCGCTACCCTTAGCGGTAGTACCGCTACCCCTAGCGGTAGTACCGTGAGGACGAGCGGTAGTACCGCTCTGTGCGGGCTGTGAGCATAACGGTTGGATTTTCCCCCACCTATAGAAGGGGGTCTTCTTCCCCAATGAACCTTATCCTTTGAGCTCGTGTTCTTCCCCCATTGTTGACCTTCTTCGAGCTTGCTAACTTGTTGGGGAACGTAGTAATTTCAAAAAAATTCCTACGCACACGCAAGATCATGGTGATGCTTAGCAACGAGAGGGGAGAGTGTTGTCCACGTACCCTCGTAGACCGAAAGCGGAAGCGTTATCACAACGCGGTTGATGTAGTCGTACGTCTTCACGATTCGACCGATCAAGTACCGAACGCACGACACCTCCGAGTTCAGCACACGTTCAGCTCGATGACGTCCCTCGAACTCCGATCTAGCCGAGTGTTGAGGGAGAGTTTCGTCAGCACGACGGCGTGGTGACGATGATGATGTTCTACCGACGCAGGGCTTCGCCTAAGCTCCGCAACGATATTATCGAGGTGTAATATGGTGGAGGGGGGCACCGCACACGGCTAAAATATCGTATATCAATTGTGTGTAGAGGTGCCCCCCTGCCCCTGTATATAAAGGAGCAAGGGGGAGGCCGGCTGCCTTTGGGCGCGCCAAGGAGAGGGGGGAGTCCTCCTCCTAGTAGGAGTAGGACTCCCCTTTCCTAGTCCAACTAGGAAGAGAGGGGGGAAGGAAAGAGAGGGAGAGGGAGAGGGAAAGAGGGGCTGCGCCCCCCTCCCCTAGTCCAATTCGGACTCCTCATGGGAGGGGGCGCGCCACCTCCTGGCTGCTGCCCTCTCTCTCCCCTCAAGGCCCACTAAGGCCCAATACTTCCCCGGGGGGTTCCGGTAACCCCTCCGGCACTCCGGTTTTATCCGAAACTTCTCCGGAACACTTCCGGTGTCTGAATATAGTCGTCCAATATATCAATCTTTATGTCTCGACCATTTAGAGACTCCTCGTCATGTCCGTGATCACATCTGGGACTCCGAACAACCTTCGGTACATCAAAACATATAAACTCATAATATAACTGTCATCGTAACTTTAAGCGTGCGGACCCTACGGGTTCGAGAACTATGTAGACATGACCGAGACACCTCTCCGGTTAATAACCAATAGCGGAACCTGGATGCTCATATTGGTTCCTACATATTCTACGAAGATCTTTATCGGTCAGACCGCATAACAACATACGTTGTTCCCTTTGTCATCGGTATGTTACTTGCCCGAGATTCGATCGTCGGTATCTCGATACCTAGTTCAATCTCGTTACCGGCAAGTCTCTTTACTCATTCTGTAATACATCATCCCGCAACTAACTCATTAGTCACAATGCTTGCAAGGCTTATAGTGATGTGCATTATTGAGTGGGCCCAGAGATACCTCTCCGACAATCGGAGTGACAAATCCTAATCTCGAAATACGCCAACCCAACAAGTACCTTTGGAGACACCTGTAGATCACCTTTATAATCACCCATTTACGTTGTGACGTTTGGTAACATGCAAAGTGTTCCTCCGGTAAACGGGAGTTGCATAATCTCATAGTCATAGGAACATGTATAAGTCATGAAGAAAGCAATAGCAACATATTAAACGATCGGGTGCTAAGCTAACGGAATGGGTCAAGTCAATCACGTCATTCTCCTAATGAGGTGATCCCGTTAATCAAATGAAAACTCATGTCTATGGCTAGGAAACATAACCATCTTTGATTAACGAGCTAGTCAAGTAGAGGCATACTAGTGACACACTGTTTGTTTATGTATTCACACATGTATTATGTTTCCAGTTAATACAATTCTAGCATGAATAATAAACATTTATCATGATATAAGGAAATAAATAATACTTTATTATTGCCTCTAGGGCATATTTCCTTCATAACTCTCAATCCCTCCATGGATTCTTGCTAGTTTTTTGAGGGAAAAGAGAGAGGAGATCTAGATCCACATTTCCACCAATCACTTTCTCCTCTGTGTGAGGGGAACCTCTTGGATCTAGATCTTGGAGTTCTTGGTGTTCTCCTTTTCGTTCTTTCTCTCATTTTCCTCCCTAGCATTTGTTGCTTTGGTGGGATTTGGGAGAGGAGGACTTGGGCACTCCGTGTGCCCTTGCCATTGCATTTGGTGCATCGGTTTGAGTTCTCCACGGTGATACGTGGAAGTTACAAGTTGAGAAGCTTATTTGTACCCTTGAGCTTGTTCCTCTTGGGTGCTTGGGCGCCCTAGGCGGTTGAGATCACCTCGGAGCCATATTCCATTGTGGTGAAGCTTCGTGGTGTCGTTGGGGAGATAGCCCCAACCTTTGTGGTGTTCGGAGCTCAATCATTGTGGTGTAAAGCTCCGGGCTAGCGTCGGGGTCTCCAATTAGGTTGTGGAGATCGCCCCGAGCATTTTGACGGGTTCCGGTGACCGCCCCCAAGGGTTCCCAAAGTGTACGGGTTCGGTGACCGCCCCCAAGGGTTGCCATTTGTACGGGTTCGGTGACCGCCCTCAAGGGTCCCTTAGTGGAATCACGGCATCTTGCATTGTGCGAGGGCGTGAGGAGATTACGGTGGCCCTAGTGGCTTCTTGGGGAGCATTGTGTCTCCACACCGCTCCGAACGGAGATTAGCATCCGCAAGGGTGTGAACTTCGGGATACATCGTCGTCTCCGCGTGCCTCGGTTATCTCTTACCCGAGCCCTTTACTTATGCACCTTACTTTGTGATAGCCATATTGTTTCTTGTCATATATCTTGCTATCACCTAGTAGTTTATCTTGCTTATCTTAAATTGTTGGTGCACATAGATGAGCCTAGTTGTTGTAGGTTTTGTGCTTGACAAATTAACCGCTAGGTTTATTCCGCATTTGCTCAAGCCTAAACCATAATTATTTTAAAGCGCCTAT
>NC_057808.1:478624179-478751040 GCF_018294505.1 Triticum aestivum
GGAAACGAGGCAATCAGATATGCGGGCTTTATAACTTTCACTTAGTCATAGGAGCTTAAAGTTGGGAGGCCAGCTAGTACCCAGTTAGTGTTCGGCGACAGCCGAGGTCAAGCCGTAAACACTTCGGCCAATGTTATGAACGGCCCATCAGTTAACACAGTCATCGGACCGCTGACCAGTTTACGCTTATTGTGACTGTCAGTTTTCGGCTTTCTCCCCTGAGGTGCTTAACCATGCGAGCTGGAAGCACAATCGCAGTGGTTCTCCCTTTGCACACCTAGCCGAAAAAAGCGGAACGTAGGAGGCAAGCACAGGAGCCGGGCAACACAACTATTGACCGAAGACACAATTCGAAACCGATGCATATAAAGCAATATCCGAGAATGTTTTTGCTGAATCTCTAAAGGTGTCCGGCGTTGCAGTGCGAGACTTATGCTGAAAACACACAAATAGTTAAAAAGTGCCATAGGCTTGGAAAACCAAAAAACTTCAGTAAAAACTTGACGTCTGAACTAGATCAAGTGTTTGGTGCCAATCCGAAAATTGGTCTTAGAAAAAAAAGTGTGCTTCTGTCGTGCTTTAACATGACACATCCTATCTCAAGACTTCAAGCAGGCCAGCCTACGGCTTCAACCTCCTATCCCGAAGGCGGAGTACTTCTCGTTAGGCTACTTTAGCAAACTAAACTCTAGCGGCTTTGAGAGAGAAATTAGGCTCCCCGGCTATTGACCACACACTCGCATCGAAAAAGGAGTGGTAGAAAAAGACTTTGCCACGATTAACAAAAATGGCTCATACTAATTTAAGAGCCCCCAAGTGACTTGGGTAAAAGAATTGTGTGTATAATGATTGTATGTACCGAAGCTCTTATATCATATATGTGTTCACCCAAACTTTAAACGTGTCTTAACCGACCGTCGGCTTCTCCCTCTTCGGTCAAGGGCCGAAAAGTGTTATGTACTCCACCTGTCGAGAATATCGACGGTGTTTCCGATAACCAGGCAATCAGGCCATAAGGCTGTAACAGACAAAGCGCGCTCAGGGAACTTATGCTATATTACTGACGAAGTGTAAGGAGCATCTTCGAAGAAAATAGTACCCCCACCGATACCTTTCTTCGGTTGCTCATTGTTACTATGAGACTTGTGCAATAGCTTTTTTGTACTCATGAGTTCCGTTGTGTGCCGACCATGATTGAAAACAATAAGAGCGCTAGCTTTTGGCTTCACCCAGTCTGATGACCGAGCTCGGATGACCCAATCGTGACAATCGCAGAGGTGCTCCCTTTACTCCCTAGCCGAACAATCAGGAACGTAGGGTTAACACGGGAGCAAGGCAACACAGCTTGCAGAACACTTAAGTCAACATGGTGCATATTGTGGCGTAATACACGAACAAGGAACGAAGCCATACAAGTATAATCATATGCAAGAGGAAAGGCTTCATAAAGGAAGCCCCCAAGTAAACGGGGTATTTGAATTTGTGTGTCACAAACAAAGTTTTGACAAGGAAGTTTTTCACAAACAACTTTTTGCCAAAAAAGTATAATGCTTGGTCGAACCGAACAAAATTTAAAACTGAGAGTTTTTGAGCATGAAAGCGACTTAGCTGGTTAATGTGCTCGGTGTTGATGACGCGATTCGGGCTTGTGGAGGGACGAGGTCCCAGCCCCTAAGCCGGTCCCGGGGTGGCGGAGTGAAGAGCTCGGCACTCCGAAGTGGCGACATAGCACGGCCAATGTGGCGAGGTGGAACCCGCGGTCCATCCGAGGCGATGAAGCAGGCCGACAGTAAGACGCTGAAGTTCCCGGCGTGGGTTAATGAAGTGATGATGAAGCCCCCGGTCCAGCCGAGGTGACATGGTACGTCAGTACGCCGAGGTGACAGTGCTGCCCAACCCAGATAATTTACCTGAGAGGCGATGAAGTAATAACATGGCGATGCTGGCAAAGGTTGGCTTGCCGAGGGAAAGCCCCGGTCCAGCTAACATGACGAAGTTAGTCGTCTGGTGACGCCAAAGTCTCCGGAGTAGGTTGAGGAAGCGAACGGCGCGGGGTTGCCAACACAGGGCAGCACGCCAAGGCGACAACACAATTGTGTCGACGGAGGTGGGACGACGACGTCGGCATGCCGAGGTGACAGCGCGGCCCGGTCTAAACCAATCGCCTACACACATTAAATAGTGCAAGCCAGGAATAATAACAATAATATGCTTAAAAAACAAAAATTCTTCTACTTAATTAATTTAAGTGAAGTAAATAATTAAAGAAATATGGCCTGAGCGCCATGGTCGGTCCAGTGGAGTGGCAGCGCGGAAAAGCCGACACAGGGACGCGCGTCGAGGCGACGCCATGACTTGGCCGACGCAGGCGGGACGACGACATCGACTTGCCAAGGTGCTAGCGCGGCCCAGCCTAAATAGATTGCCTGCACACACAAAGTAGTGCAATCCAAATAATAATAATAAATCCTTTGCACAGTTAATTTATGCAAAGTTTATATAAATAATAAAACAAATACGGCCTCCGCGCCGAAGTAATATCGACATCATGGGGATGTCGACGCTGGTGAGAGATCATCGGCTAGAGCGAAAATCTAATTGTGACCCGCCAGCGTCGATAACCTGCGCGCAAAATTATACCGGTTCCCAGTACAAAGGTCTTTGGTAGTATGTATCTGCAAGAACAATTTTAATAGGAGAAAAAGCACCTAATTGCTCGTACTGGTCAAAGCAATCGTGCTAGCACTTGGATGATCTCTTGTGCGCTTGCTACCACGGTGCAAGGACACTGTATACTTTAACAGGAACTGATGGCCTGGCCAGCAACAACCCTGCTACTTAAAAAATAGAAAGGAAAAAAGGAAAGGAAAGAAGAGAATCTCCCTAATATGTGTTCGGAGTTTCTTGTCTCCATGTTATTCCTGTGGCAATCCAAACAAAAACATATGTTGCTTATATTACGTGGACAATGGCAGTCCTAGTAATAGTAGTACTTGCACGTGGGACATGCATATACGACAGATGATTAGCCAAAAGCATAAACTGCCTCATGATTAATAAATAAAGAAAAGAGAATTAGGATCGGATCACCCTTGTGTGTTTCCAACAATCTGAATTCGGACTAGGCCCATGGGGGGGCGCAGCCAGCCCTTGGCAGCCCCTCTCTCTCCCTAGGCCCAATAAGGCCCATTACTTCTTTGGTGGTTCCGATAACCCTTCCGGCACTCCGATATTTAACCGGTGACTCCTGGAACTCATCCGATGTCCGAATAACATCGTCCAATATATCATTCTTTATGTCTCGACCATTTTGAGACTACTCGTCATGTCCGTGATCAGATCCGGGACTCCGAACTACCTTCGGTACATCAAAACACATAAACTCATAATACCGATCGTCATCGAACGTTAAGTGTGCGGACCCTACGGGTTCGAGAACTATGTAGACATGACCGAGACTCATCTCCGGTCAATAACCAATAGCGGAACCTGGATGCTCATATTGGCTCCCACATATTCTACGAAGATCTTTATCGGTCAAACCGCATAAAAACATACGTTGTTCCCTTTGTCATCAGTATGTTACTTGCCCGAGATTTGATCGTCGGTATCTCAATACCTAGTTCAATCTCGTTACCGGTAAGTCTCTTTACTCGTTCCGTAATGCATCATCCCGTAACTAACTCATTAGTCACATTGCTTGCAAGGCTTATAGTGATGTGCATTACCGAGAGGGCCCAAAGATACCTCTCTGACAATCGGAGTGACAAATCCTAATCTCGATCTATGCCAAATCAACAAACACCATCGGAGACACCTGTAGAGCATCTTTATAGTCACCCAGTTACATTGTGACGTATGATACCACACTAAGTGTTCTTCCGGTATTCGGGAGTTGCGTCATCTCATAGTCATAGGAACATGTATAAGTCATGAAGAAAGCAATAGCAACAAACTAAACGATCATCGTGCTAAGCTAACGGATGGTTCTTGTCAATCACATCATTCTCTAATGATGTGATCCCATTCATCAAATGACAACTCATGTCTATGGGTAGGAAACTTAACCATCTTTGATTAACGAGCCAGTCAAGTAGAGGCATACTAGTGACACTCTGTTTGTCTATGTATTCACACATGTACTAAGTTTCTGGTTAATACAATTCTAGCATGAATAATAAACATTTATCATGATATAAGGAAATATAAATAACAAATCTATTATTGCCTCTAGGGCATATTTCCTTCAGTCTCCCACTTGCACTAGAGTCAATAATCTAGATTACACAGTAATGATTCTAATACCCATGGAGTCTTGGTGCTGATCATGCTTTGCTCGTGAGAGAGGCTTAGTCAACGGGTCTGCAACATTCAGATCCGTATGTATCTTGCAAATCTCTATGTCTCCCTCCTTGACTTGATCGCGGATGGAATTGAAGCGTCTCTTGATGTGCTTGGTTCTCGTGAAATTTGGATTCCTTTGCCAAGGCAATTGCACCAGTATTGTCACAAAAGATTTTTATTGGACCCGATGCACTAGGTATGACACCTAGATAGGATATGAACTCCTTCATCTAGACTCCTTCATTTGCTGCTTCCGAAGCAGCTATGTACTCCGCTTCACACGTAGATCCCGCCACGACGCTTTGCTTGGAACTGCACCAACTGACAGCTCCACCGTTCAATATAAATACGTATCCGGTTTGTGACTTAGAGTCATCCGGATCAGTGTCAAAGCTTGCATCGACATAACCATTTACGACGAGCTCTTTGTCACCTCCATAAACGAGAAACATATCCTTAGTCCTTTTCAGGTATTTCAGGATGTTCTTGACCGCTGTCCAGTGATCCACTCCTGGATTACTTTGGTACCTCCCTGCTAAACTAATAGCAAGGCACACATCAGGTCTGGTACACAGCATTGCATACATGATATAACCTATGGCTGAAGCATAGGGAATGACTTTCATTTTCTCTCTATCTTCTACAGTGGTCGGGCATTGAGTCTGACTCAACTTCACACCTTGTAACACAGGCAAGAACCCTTTCTTTGCTTGATCCATTTTGAACTTCTTCAAAACTTTATCAAGGTATGTACTTTGTGAAAGTCCAAGTAAGCATCTCGATCTATCTCTATAGATCTTGATGCCCAATATATAAGCAGCTTCACCGAGGTCTTTCATTGAAAAACTCTTGTTCAAGTATCCTTTTATGCTATCCAGAAATTCTATATCATTTCCAATCAACAATATGTCATCCACATATAATATTAGAAATACTACAGAGCTCCCAGTCACTTTCTTGTAAATACAGGCTTCTCAAAAGTCTGTATAAAACCATATGCTTTGATCACACTATCAAAACGTTTATTCCAACTCCGAGATGCTTGCACCAGTCCATAAATGGATCTCTGGAGCTTGCACACTTTGTTAGCATCCTTTGGATCGATAAAACCTTCTGGTTGCATCATATACAACTCTTCTTCCAGAAATCCATTCAGGAATGCAGTTTTTACATCCATTTGCCAAATTTCATAATCATAAAATGCCGCAATTGCTAACATGATTCAGACGGACTTAAGCATTGCTACGGGTGAGAAGGCCTCAACGTAGTCAACTCCTTGAACTTGTCGAAAACCTTTCGCAATAAGTCGAGCTTTGTAGACAGTAACATTACCATCAGCGTCAGTCTTCTTCTTGAAGATCCATTTATTCTCTATGGCTTGCCGATCATCGGGCAAGTCAACCAAAGTCCACACTTTGTTCTCATACATGGATCCCATCTCGGATTTCATGGCTTCAAGCCATTTCGCGGAATCTGGGCTCATCATCGCTTCCTCATAGTTTGTAGGTTCGTCATGGTCAAGTAACATGAGCTCCAAAACAGGATTACCGTACCACTCTGGTGTGGATCTTACTCTGGTTGACCTACGAGGTTCGGTAGTAACTTGATCTGAAGTTACATGATCATCATCATTAGCTTCCTCACTAATTGGTGTAGGAGTCACAGGAACTGATTTCTGTGATGAACTACTTTCCAATAAGGGAGCAGGTACAGTTACCTCATCAAGTTCTACTTTCCTCCCACTCACTTCTTTCGAGAGAAACTCCTTCTCTAGAAAGGATCCATTCTTAGCAACAAATGTCTTGCCTTCGGATATGTGATAGAAGGTGTACCCAACAGTCTCCTTTGGGTATCCTATGAAGACACATTTCTCCGATTTGGGTTCGAGCTTATCAAGTTGAAGCTTTTTCACATAAGCATCGCAGCCCCAAACTTTAAGAAGCGACAACTTGGGTTTCTTGCCAAACCACAGCTCATAAGGTGTCGTCTCAACGGATTTAGATGGTGCCCTATTTAACGTGAATGTGGCCGTCTCTAAAGCATAACCCCAAAATGATAGCGGTAAATCAGTAAGAGACATCATAGATCGCACCATATCTAATAAAGTGCGGTTACGACGTTCGAACACACCATTACGTTGTGGTGTTCCGGCTGGCGTGAGTTGCGAAACTATTCCGCATTGTTTCAAATGAAGACCAAACTCGTAACTGAAATATTCTCCTCCATGATCAGATCGTAGAAACTTTATTTTCTAGTTACGATGATTTTCCATTCACTCTAAAATTCTTTGAACTTTTCAAATGTCAGACTTATGTTTCATTAAGTAGATATACCCATATCTGCTCAAATCATCTGTGAAGGTCAGAAAATAACGATACCCGTCGCGAGCCTCAATATTCATTGGACCACATACATCAGCATGTATGATTTCCAAAAAATCCGTTGCTCGCTCCATTGTTCCGAAGAACGGAGTTTTAGTCATCTTGCCCATGAGGCATGGTTCGCAAGTACCAAGTGATTCATAATCAAGTGATTCCAAAAGTCCATCAGTATGGAGTTTCTTCATGCGCTTTACACCAATATGACCTAAACGGCAGTGCCACAAATAATTTGCACTATCATTATCAACTCTGCATCTTTTGGCTTCAATATTATGGATATGTGTGTCACTACTATCGAGATTCAACAAAAATAGACCACTCTTCAAGGGTGCATGACCATAAAAGATATTACTCATATAAATAGAACAACCATTATTCTCAAATTTAAATGAATAACCGTCTCGCATCAAACAAGATCCAGACATAATGTTCATGCTTAACTCTGGCACCAAATAACAATTATTCAGGTCTAAAACTAATCCCGAAGGTAGATGTAGAGGTAGCGTGCCGACGGATATCACATCGACTTTGGAACCATTTCCCACGCGCATCGTCACCTCGTCCTTAGCCAATCTTCACTTAATCCGTAGTCCCTATTTCGAGTTGCAAATATTAGCACCAGAACCAGTATCAAATACCCAGGCACTACTGCGAGCATTAGTAAGGTACACATCAATAACATGTATATCACATATACCTTTGTTCACCTTGCCATCCTTCTTATTCGCCAAATACTTGGGGCAGTTCCGCTTCCAGTGACAAGTCCCTTTGCAGTAGAAGCACTCAGTCTCAAGCTTAGGTCCAGACTTGGGCTTCTTCACTTGAGCAGCAACTTGCTTGCTGTTCTTCTTGAAGTTCCCCTTCTTCCCTTTACCCTTTTTCTTGAAACTGGTGGTCTTGTTGACTGTCAACACTTGATGCTCCTTCTTGATTTCTACCTCCGCAGCCTTTAGCATCGCGAAGAGCTCGGGAATTGTCTTATCCATCCCTTGCATATTATAGTTCACCACGAAGCTCTTGTAGCTTGGTGGCAGTGATTGAAGAACTCTGTCAATGACACTATCAAGTGGAAGATTAACTCCCAGCTGACTCAAGTGATTATGATACCCAGACATTTTGAGTATATGCTCACTGACAGAACTATTCTCATCCATTTTGCAAATGTAGAACTTATTGGAGACTTCATATCTCTCAATCCGGGCATTTGCTTGAAATATTAACTTCACCTCCTGGAACATCGTTATGCTCCATAACGTTCAAAACGTCGTTGAAGTCCTGGTTCTAAGCCGTAAAGCATGGCACACTGAACTATCGAGTAGTCATCAGCTTTGCTCTGCCAGATGTTCACAACGTCCGGCGTTGCTCCTGCAGCGGGTCTTGCACCTAGCGGTGCTTCCAGGACGTAATTCTTCTGTGCGGCAATGAGGATAATCCTCAAGTTATGGACCCAGTCCGTGTAGTTGCTACCATCAGCTTTCAACTTAGCTTTCTCTAGGAACGCATTAAAATTCAAAGGAATAGTAGCACGGGCCATTGATCTACAACAACATAGACATGCAAAATACTATCAGATACTAAGTTCATGATACATTAAAGTTCAATTAATCATATTACTTAAGAACTCCCACTTAGATAGACATCCCTCTAATCATCTAAGTGATCACGTGATCCAAATCAATTAAACCATGTCTGATCATCACGTGAGATGGAGTAGTTTTCAATGGTGAACATCACTATGTTGATCTCCATCTCCAAAGCACCGTCATGATCACCATCGTCACCGGCTTGACACCTTGATCTCCGTCGAAGCATCGTTGTCGTCTCGCCAACTATTGCTATCATGACTATCGCTACCGCTTAGTGATAAAGTAAAGCAATTACATGGCGATTGCATTTCATACAATAAAGCGACAACCATAAGGCTCCTGCCAGTTGCCGATAACTGTTACAAAACATGATCATCTCATACAACAATTTATATATCATCACGTCTTGACCATATCACATCACAACATACCCTGCAAAAACAAGTTAGATGTCCTCTACTTGTTGTTGCAAATTTTACGTCGCTGCTACAGGCTAAGCAAGAACCGTTCTTACCTACGCATCAAAACCACAACGATTTTTCGTCAACTTTGCTGTTTTAACCTTCGACAAGGACCGGCCGTAGTCACACTCGATTCAACTAAAGTTGGAGAAACTGACACTCGCCAGCTACCTATGTGCAAAGCACGTCGGTAGAACCAGTCTCGCGTAAGCGTACGTGTCGTGGAATTGCACGGCAGATGTCCTAGTGTGAGGACTTAGTCGTGAGGCCAACGCATCTATGCGGTAGCTTGAAGGGGTTGATTGGAATCGAGAGACGCAACACGCAGGACAAAGATTTAGACAGCTTCGGGCCCCGGGAAACATCATCCGGTAACAACCCTACATGCTGTTTGTGGCTAGGTCTCATTATCATCACGAGGGAGTCGCCGTAAACTAGCTCTCCTAGTTATGTCTAGCCCTAAGCTTATTTTCTCTCTCCCTCTTGGGGTGCCCTGCCCCTCCTTATATGAGTTGAAGGGGCGGGTTACATGTAGAGTCCAATTAATACTTAAGACTTAACTACTCTGACTTCTCTTCACGGGCTTCTCTCCATGGGCTTCTTAACGTTTTGGGCTTATTAACCTCAGGCGACTCTGTCACAGTCTGACTTAAACATCTGGCTTAAACAATCTGTCGGCTTACAATCTGCCGGCTTAACATCTGGCTTAACTGTCTTGCTTAACTGTCTGGCTTAACTGTCTGGCTTAACTGTGTGCCGGCTTACCATGCTTAACTGTCTCTGTCGGCTTACCCTGCTTAACTGTATGTCAGCTTACCCTGCTTAACTATCCGCCGGCTTACCCTGCTTAACTCTTCGCCGGTTTAAACAGCTTAAACAATCTGTCGGGTCACCAATGGAACACCAAGTCCCAGCCGGGTCATATCTCCGGCCGGGTCATACCGCGGGGTATATCCCCGACATTAGCCCCCAGTTTAATTTGGATTTATCCATGTTAAACTGATCCTATAAACAAAACACAAGAACAATTTTAACAGGTTATGCTCCGGGTTAAATATCTTTGTAAGCCGGCACCTGATCAGCCTTAACTCCTTGTTATTTCCTTCTTCGAAAATCCGGGTCAATAAGCCAACTTCATAATAAATTTGCTCATGTTGGTTTCTCATAGAGAAAGACTGTGAAGAATAATTCATTTGACTCAGCTCCCAATGCTTAAAAATATTTGTCTTGAAATACTCACGTGACCTTCAACCGGCTTAAAGATGAAAAAACTTGCCGGGTTATAAATAGATGATGCCGAGTCATAATTGTTGCCGACGCCGGGTCAAAACTAAGAATTTTGAAGATTTCTCTCCCTCATATCCATATTACCTATAGCCCCCAAGTCTTGAGCAGAACAAAGTAATGACTTAAGACTTGCTTCAACATAAATATTACCACTTTAAAGAAATCCATGTTGTTCATCTCAATCACTAGTCAAAACTGAGTATTCCACATTGTAGCCCCCAAGTGCCGGGTTGTCATGCTTGCAGCAACCTGGGACTTGAAATTGCTTTATGCTCATAAAAACTTCAACCAGTGTAGCCCCCAAGGGCCGGGTCATTATGCAATAATGAGCAGGGAGTTTATAGATATGATCATGTAGATTTGAGCAGCAACGTGTTGCCCCCAGGGGTCGGCTTAGTAAGATAATATTGAGCTGGGACTTTATATATACTTCTTTGAAAAGAACATCTTATGATGTAACCCTCACCATGGGGCTCGAACCCACGTCCATAAGGTTAAGAGCTTTGTACTCTAACAACTGAGTAGTGGACCTTTTAGCATAATCGATTAAGACTTGTGTACCTTGAATTTTTGACAGGAGCAATTGGTAGCCCCCAAGGGCCGGCTCATTATGATGTGATGAGTTGGGTCTTCAATAAGGTGAGCAAAGATGACTTTGCATTAGCCCCCAAGTGTCATGGTGCATGATTGCAGCGACATGAGACTTGCATATTTGATGTAATCTCAACTTGAATAATGTAGCCCCCAAGTGCCGGGTCGTAAGCCTGCAGCGACTCGGGACTATTCCTTCCATTGTAGAATAAATTATATCCATTTATAAAATAATAGCCATTGCGCTGAAGCGACTTTGAAAACCTCCATCATAATACTGGTTATTGATAACCATAATAAAAAATCCAGCCATGTTGGCTATTAAAGATTTGAATAATATACCCAATGATTTATAAGCGCATGATTCCAATGGTGCAATCCAAATACATACTGGCGACTTATAGTCGAAAGCCAGGCCAGGTTAATAAACACCGGATATTATCTTATCTCATACTGGCGACTTATAGTCAAAAGCCAGGCTGGGTTAATGAACACCGGTTACTGTCATATATGACTCATAAGGTATTATAATCCTTATTGGTTTTCAACCATGTATTACTATGTCACAAGAGAAAAATCGCAAAAAAGACATTCAAATCAAATCAACAGAAAAAAAAACAAGGCCTTCATAGGCTGCCAAGCCAAAATATCTTCTCCAATGAAACTAGCATTAGCCACTAGAAGGTACGCGCTTTCCGTGGGCCGGCACTCACATTACCCAATCGACATTTTAACCCAGATAAGTTCAGTTCTTATTTAAAGATAGACTTATCAGGAGTACGCGGGGTCAGAGTAGCATCGTGCATAACAGGCCGATTTATCCAAGTTTCAAGGAAGGCGGCTTTATCAGCCTGAGCTTCCCCTTGCTATCCGTAAGCCATGCCCTCACATGACAAACCGGCGTTTTAACCTTAACAAGTTCAGGGTCTTGTTGAAAAGATTGACTGTTAAGAGTTTGCCAGGTCAATCAGGATTACCTGATGGAAAAGCATCTGACATACAGGCAGGATAACCCGGGGTTTTAGGTGAATACACCTGTCTTCCAAGCCTGGCTTTTAAGCCTATCACAAGGGTTATAGCAACTCTTGTTCTTTAGAACAAAAGAGCCCCCAAGCAATATTTCTGAGCTATGCTCAATGGGCACCTATGTTTGAGTTGTGCTTTTGCAACAGACTCTCTTTGGTCCTTTTAATCTGGGTAGCAAGCCCCAAGTTTTTTTTATGTGGCCTATAAGCCGGATCAAAGGGTAATCATAACTTTGCTCTACAAAGCAGAAGTCCCCAAGTGACCAATAAGATAAACCCATCAGGCAGGATACCCATGTTTGAACCGCGTATCATGGCAGCAAGTTCTCTTTGGCAACCTTTATTTTTTCTGAGAACTCAAACTTTGCGAGAGATAATTCTTCTTGAACCAGAACTTTAAACCGGATTTGAAAGCTTCAAAGATTTGTGGGAGACAGATTGTCCTTGAACCGGATTTTGAATCGGAATTCTTCTTTTTAAGCCGGAAATTTTTTGACGGCTTTTTAACTTTTCATCAATAGGGCAATAGCCTCTGAGGCCGGGTTATCTTCCCTCCAATGACCCAAAGTTCTTGAATCTCCTTAAACTGGCAACATTTACTGAGCCATGTCCATGTAGCCCCCGAGTCTTAAGATGACTCGAGGAGTTGTCTTGAGATTCTCCATTTTTGACCATGATATAAACCGGCATAGAGTTGAGCAGCGGAACGCTGTAATATGTTAAAGTCGTAGGCAAGGTAGTGAGTTGATGATCTTCGGAGCACTCATTGTTTATCCTTAGCGTTGATAACACGATGTGAATCCACAAAAGGTTGAGGTTGACCACGGCGGGTTATAAATGATCCTGTATGGTTTTGTGTCAGTAACCCGGCCAGTGGGTCATCCACGCTGATTGTTGAAATTACCCAAACTGCAGTGGCAATGATTTGTACTCCAATTCATTGAGCCATCCGGTGGAAGATGATAATATATTATGATCTGCTCCAGATTTGTTGAAATAGACCGGGCCACAGGAGCGGTAACTTGTGTGCGCTCATTAAGCAGCTCGTGCAGACGGGTGCAGCTCCGGTGTGTTGATGTAGACTAGACCGCAAGGGTGGCAGCATAAGCGCTTCTCGGCGGTGAATAATTGTCCCGATGTACCTGGATGACAGATGATCTTGTCGTCTCTGCCATGAACATGGAACAAAAATATTTAAAGGGAGGATAATTGTTCTAGGAGGAATTTAAAGTACATTGAAAAAATAAATAAGATGGATAGCACCTGATCTTTTCCTGGGACGTCGAGCCAGTCATGTACGTCGTTGGTTTTCCAACTGATCTGAATTTTACTGCTTCCACGAATTTTTTTGACACTTGGCAAGACAAGGCCGCCCAGCAGGGGCGCGCCGGCCCAGCGGGTCAACAGAAGTGGGCGCAAGAGGCCATTGGGCGGCTCAGGCGCGGCTGTAGGTCAATGTGGCTCTGGGCGGGTCAACAGGACTCCGGCGAAAGCAGAGTCGCAGTCGCAGCAACTTGGCGATTCACGGCGTTCGGCGGTTTGGAGCGAGGCCAGGCGTGGCTTGGCGTTGACTCGTCATGGAAGAATCGCCCCATTGATAACCCGGCCTCTGCGGACATGGCGCTCGAAGTCAGTGGCAGAGGCAACAACCGGGGCTTGGCGAGTCAAAAGCGGGCGGCTTGAGCGGCGCTATGGTAGGGGCGGAGAGGCCTGAGATGTGGCCGGCTCAAAGAGGTTCCGGCTTGTCAGTCACCACCGCGATTCGATGGCGGTGCCGGTTTATTGGCGGCCGACGGAGGCGGGTTAAGCGGCCGAACGGCTCGACGGGCGGCTCAGCGGAGGGGCAAGGCGCCTGGCGTCTCGCCAGGGCGGTTCAGGGCCAGCGGCGATTTGGCCGGGCTAATCCGGAGCAGCAACTGGCTCAGCGGCAGTACGGCGGTGGAGACACCGGCTTGCAGCGGACGGCAAGGCTTCTCGAGGTGCAGGCCCATGGCAGAGGCAGTGGCAACCGAGGTGGGTTTGGCGACTTGAAACAGAAGCAACAGGAGGCCGACACACCGGCGACTCAGGCGATGGTGACTTGCGGCCATACAATGAAGACTTGGCGTGGTCCGGCTATGGAGGCACGGCGGTTTGAGGAAGCTCAGCGCCCAAAGACCTGGCGCGGAAATGGGCGTGCAATACAGCATGATGGCGCAACGGCGACTCGCGCAGCTACGATTTAAGAGGCGGCCGGGCAGCTTGAAGGTGCTCCCGACGCGGTTTGCTCGAGGCGACTCAAAGGTAGCAGCGATTTCAGCTGGAAGCAGGGACGGCGTGACGGGCCGGCCCCACGCGGAGTGAAGAAGACTGACGAAGGCAGCCGGCGCTCAAGGCGAGGCCGCGGCAGCAGCACGAGCCGGCGATGCAGGGTCGATGACGCGGCAAGCCATGGCAGCGACGGGTTGATGAAGGCGGCTCAACGGTCGGGCCATGGCCGCTCGTGCTTGGACAGTGGTGAACCAGCGTGCGGCGGCTTTCCCCGGCTGCTGTCAAGGCGGGCGGCAGCTCGGGACAGGACCAAGTTCGAATCCACATCCACCTCCTCCGTAATGACGAGTCAAAGCGATAGGTGCGGATCACACCAACAACGGGTGGGTTGAAGGGTCATGAAGGCAGCAGGGCGGCTCATGGCACGGCTGAAGTAGTGAAAGGTGCACTGACAACCGCGTCGGGAAGGTCCAGCGAGGGAAGGCCTGCGAGGTGTGGTGACTTGACCAAGATCGGTGGTGGCAGCGAGTTCTGTGGTGACTCGGGGTTAGCCATGGTGGGTCGGTGTGTGAGCGAAGGCAACAGCGAGCCGGACACCAGCCAAGATGGGTCAACGGCGTACTATGAGTCCGTGTAGAGATCTACTTCCGGGTCATAGCCTATTGTTTTCACGAGTATTATTCAGCCAGATCTCTCTGCCCAACAACCAGATTATCTAGTAGATGTCCCATCTAATTGTAGCATAGAACAGTTATCTCCGGATTGGTATGGTGAGTCGCTGCTGTTGATTCTTTTTAGGATTTTGAGACTGATCGGTGTAATGAGGTTGACCCGGCCGGAAGTATGTCACGACAGCTTTTTTGGAGAAAATTACATCTACAGTAACTGAACTTGACTCTAGGGTTCACTTTGGTCACTGTATTCACGAAATCGCAAGTTACGGTCACCGGGCTCGCTGAACCGGGTCACCATATGGTAACCCATACCGTTTCGGCTCGTATCGGCCCGATTTGACCAGAAACCCGCTTTGACTCGCCAGCTAGACATGACACGTCGACAAAACTTAAAGAAGAGAGCAGCGACCGAGCTATTTTGCATTTCCCCCCCTGTTCGGTCGAGACGCTTCACCTTTTCATCGACGCCTCCGAGGCAGAGGAGAAGAGAAAGGAAAGGGGAAGCGATCGCGGTGCTGATCGGCTAGGGTTTCGTCGCCGCCGGCGGAGGCATCCACCGACGGAGCGACAGCGGCCAGAGGGTTCATCGACGACTTGAACCATGGCGCCTCGTCGCCGAGCAGAAGGAGACCCACCACCTGTGTATGGTAAGCCCCTGTTTTCTCCCTGAACCTCTGTAAAACCCCCCTTTTCTCTCTGAATCTAATCGATTTGAGGTCGATTAGGTGGTTGCACGCTCTTATTTGCCTTCAGATTTTGATGTTACTGCTAGGGTTTCCGTTCTGCTATGGATTTTAGGCAGTTAATCTAGGGTTTTATGTAAATCTGCAGATGAAATTGACTACTTATCAAACTTCAGTCTTTGCATCAATTTTGGTGGTTATTTCCTTGGAGTTGTAAAAATCGTGCATATGTTAATGGAGAAAACATGTGGTATGATTATGTGGAGGGGGATACACTTACTGTCGAGAAGTTAGAAGATCTGGTAGAAGAATTGGGCTATGAAGTGAAGGGGAGATTGCAAATGTATTACTGCATGCCTGGTAAACCAATGACTGAAGGTGGTCTTGTGAAGATAACTTGCAATGACAACTGTCTTAACATGAGGGCACATGTAACATTTGGGCACAAGTTTTTGCAAATGTATCTTGATCATGATGAGAGTTTCAGGCAGTTTGACTGGGATGATGTGATAGAGTTTCCTGTAGCAGACCTGCCTACTATTGTTAGTCCTATCAAACCAATTCAGATCATTAAGGAGGAAGCACTAGAGAAGCATAAGCAGAAGATTCAGCAGGATTTATTGGACAGGAAAATTAAGGAGGAGGCAGTGGAAAAAATGCAGTGTACGTTTGTCACTCATGTCACCATTGCAGATGATGCAGACCTAGCAGAAGAAGAAGCTGCAGAAGAAGCACTTGCAGAGCAAGAACCAGAAGGAACAAATTCTGCAGAAGAAGCAGTTGCAGAGCAAGCAGTAGAAGAAGCAGTTGCAGAGCAAACAGCAGAAGAAGCAGTTGCAAAGCAAGCAGCAGAAGAAGCAGTTGCAAATGAGGAGGAAGATGTGGAGCAGGGTGAAGAGGATGGCTCTGTTGCATATGACATTCAAGGGTCAGTTTCTGATGCTGAAGTAAATGGGAGTGAACAAGGATCAGACTATGTTGATGAGATTGTAGATAGTGATTATAATGTCAGTGATTTAGATGATGATCTTAAAGAGGAGACAATGGAGGAGCCTACTGATGTTCATATTAGAGCAAAGCCAGACCCTGTACAAGGATCAGATGAAGAAGACCTTGAGCTCCCAGATTCTGATGATAAAGCAGGTGCAAAGTACAAATTTAAAAGCTTTAGGAAGGAAGATTTGCATGATCCACAATTCAAAATTGGACAAGTTTTCCAGTCACCAGAATTGTTTAGAAAAGCAGTGAGAGAATATGCTTGCAAAAATAGATTTGACATCAAATTGCCAGTAAATAACAGGACAAGAATTTCAGCAAAATGTCAGTCCCACTGCCCCTGGAACATTTGGTGTAGTTATGATAGCACAACAAACTGCATGGTCATCAAGAGTTACAATGATGAACACAAATGTTCTAAGAAGTGGAAAGTAAAGGCATTTACTGCTAGATATCTTGCAGAAAAGTACTTGGAGTACTTCAGGGCAGATCAAGGAATGAATTTGAGAAATTTTGGGAGGTTAGTGCAAAAGGACTAGAATATGGCAGCTTCTTGTAGTAAACTAAGCAGAGCAAGGAGATATGCATTGAAGATAATTCATGGAGATGAGGAGGCACAGTACAACATGCTTTCGGATTATGCAAATGAAGTTAGAAGATCCAACCCTGGCAGCACATTTTTCATTCAATTGGACAATGAATCAAGGTTCAACATATGCTACTTCAGTTTTGATGCATGTAAAAGAGGATTCCTTGCAGGGTGTAGGCCCATAATTTGTTTTGATGGATGTCATTTGAAAACTAAGTATGGAGGTGTGCTTCTGTCTGCAGTTGGCATGGATCCTAATGATTGTATCTATCCTGTGGCACACTGCATTGTAGATGTTGAAGATACTAATACTTGGAGCTGGTTTATGAGAACACTGAAATGGGATCTTGGGATTCAGAACAGCTCAGCATGGACTGTCATGTCTGATAAGCAAAAGGTAAAGATATGTACATAATTACTTACATACATAATGTCATGTCTGATATTCACTTACTGACTGACTTACAAAACTTGCAGGGCCTAACAAATGCTGTAGAGCAGCATTTTCATGACTCAGAACACAGATTCTGTGTCAGGCACCTTTGGCAGAATTTCAGAGAGAAATACAGAGGAGGTGTTCTGAAAAACCAGATCTGGAAGATAGCTAGGTGCACCACAACTGATCAGTATGAAGAATATATGGAAGAGATGAGACTTCTTGATAGTGAGGCTCATGCTTGGCTTGCAGAGAAGAGGCCTAACACTTGGGTTAGGGCATTCGAGACTGATTTGCCCAAATGTGATATTTTACTAAATAACAATTGTGAGGTTTTCAATAAGTAAGTGGTACATTTATGTGTTCACGTACTTGCTATGTGTTCTTCAATTGTTCATGTACTTGCTATGTGTTCTCTCTTCATAATGAATTAAGTATGTGTTATCTCTTCAAATACTTGTAGATATATTTTGGAGGCTAGAGACTTGCCAATCATCAGCATGATTGATAGAATCAAGTCACAACTTTCAAGCAGACATTATAATAAGCAGCAAGAGGCTAAGAAATTTAATGGTCGAATCTGCCCAAAGATCAAGAAAAGGCTTCTGAAGCACATAGAATGGTCTAATAGTTGTTACCCTACTAATGCTGGAGAGGGAATCTTCCAAGTTTCTTCACATGGTAGGGAGTACATTGTGGAGTTTTAGTTCAAGGCATGCACATGCAGAAGGTGGCAATTAACTGGCATTCCCTGCCCCCACTCCATAGCTTGCTATAGAGATGAACTAATTGATCCTGAGGAAATGGTGCACAAGTGTTATGATCTTTGCAATTTCTCCAAACCATATGCTCATATTATTATGCCTTGCAAAGACAGGAGGGAGTGGCAGAAAATGGGTGGTTGTGTAATTAAGCCTCCTTTGTATGAGAAGAAACTAGGGAGAAAGGCCAAGCATAGGAGAATGCAACCAGAGGAGGTAATAGCAAAGAAAGGAGGGAAAAAGATTACAAGACATGGCACAATTATTCATTGCAGCCATGGCAACAATCCTGGACATAATAAGAAAGGGTGCTCTGCCTTCAAGCAAGGCCTACCTGCAGCAAAACCTATGCAGAAGCAAATGAGGAAGAGGCCAAGAGCCACATTTGAAGAAGAAGAACAAGAACCTACTCTATCACAGGTAACATTTGCAAATATTTCAGTGCTCGATACATCCATTTTAGCTTGTGGCAAATATTTCCGATACATCCATTTTAGCTTCTGGCAAATATTTCAGTGCTCGATACATCCATTTTAGCTTGTGGCAAATATTTCAATGCTCGATACATCCATTTTAGCTTGTGGCAAATATTTCAGTGCTTGATACATCCATTTTAGCTTCTGGCTAATATTTCAGTGCTCGATACATCCATTTTAGCTTGTGGCAAATATTTCAGTGCTCGATACATCCATTTTAGCTTGTGGCAAATATTTCAGTGCTCGGTGCATCCATTTTAGCTTCTGGCTAATATTTCAGTGCTCGATACATCCATTTTACCTTGTTGCAAATGTGTAGGCTACAACACAAGAACAAGCACCTGGACCATCAATGACACAGGCAAATGAGGAGCCTGTTGTCACACAGGAACATGACATGCCTCCAATTGGAGCTCTTCATCCACATTCAATGATGGAAATCATGAGAAATGAGGTATATCCATTGAACCTTGTTAAAAATATGATCTTGATGTGAAATACATCTCATGTTTCACTACTGTTACAGGCTCCTAAACCAAGGAAAAGAAAGGTGCCAGGACCATTGCTTGAAAGCTCTTTCCTCAAAGAAGCTAGAGCTGCAATGCCATCTGTAGGCAGCAGCACTACAACAAGATTAGGAAATCTTGCAGCTAGAGTTGAAGTGATGAGGGAGGCCAAGCAGCAAGCCAATGAAATATTGCATGAAAAGAGGTGTGCTGAAATCCTAGCACAAAGGGAAGTTGCTGCTTTGCAAAAAGCAGGTGAATCCCTTGCCAAGAAACAAGCTGAAAAGGCCAAAAAAGCTCAAGAAAAAGAAGCTTTGAAAGCAGAGGCAAGAAAAAAGAGAGAGCAAGAACTTGAGGCCAAGAAGCTTGCAACAGCAGCTAAAAAACAAGAACTACTGGAGGCAAAGAAGTGGGCTGCAGAAGAGAAGAAAGCAGCAGCAGAAGCAAAGAAAATTGTTGCACTGCAGAAGAAAGCAACTGCTGCAGCAAATAAGCACAAGAAAGTTAACATGTTTGATGAATTCAGGTCCTGAATGACCATTTAATGCAATGGATGAAGTATTTTGCAATTTCTAGATGTTAAGACATGCTAAACTGTGAACCTTTCAGTACTGTATGCTTTTGAAATACTTATGTGTGTTATCAAGGAGCTATGAATGACCAGTTTCTGTTATGCTAAAGAAATGGTGTTATCAAATTCATGTTCTTCATTTGTTCAACAGTAAAATGCATGTTCAGTTCAATACTGTTATGTGTTATCAACTATAAATTTTCAAATTTTAGTCTTATTCCTTCTTGTCAGTGTTCAACATGTTATTAAATGCATGTTCAGTAAGGGAAGAAACATTTTCCACTTCTCTAATTTCCAACAGCAAAGTTGTCTCCACAAATATTACTGGCACAAAGGTTTCTATTACCACTGACATCAAACAACACAAAAGTCTCCTTCTTACTTAGCAATTGCCAACATTGACAACAATCACATCCTAACTAGAACTAACACTAACACAAAGAGAATTGCAAATAGCAGTACAACTGCTATCTTCATTATAGCAACCAAGTCTGTAACATCTCCTGGAAGTGATTTTAGCAGCAGCAGCATCTTCAGCATATCTTCAGGATCCACTTCTGTCGTGTTCTTCTTTTTCTTCATCTCTACTACTTTACTATCCACAGATTCACCTCTCAGATGTCCATTTACCTTCAAATAATCAATGTAACTAGCTTCCCAGTGCCAAAAGTTGCAAGGTTTCTTCCCTACCTATTTGACAAAATCAAGAACAAATCTCAAAATCAAATCAAGAACAAATCTAAAAATCAAATGAAGAACAACATCCAGTCAATGTTCTTGTACTAACCTTATGATTCATACACTTGTACAAGATCCACCCAGGATTCTTTTCAGTGGTGGACTCAAACCGCCTAATCTGGCGAATCTTGCAATCAGGGCATTGGATCAAAGGAAGCCAACCCGCACCGGCCCCAATGAGCTACCCGTGCCGGACATGGGACTGTTGGATCCAAGCGACAGGGGAGGGGATGAGAGATTGCGCTAGGGATTTAGCAGTCGGATGAGGGGAACGAGAGGTGAATCGACAGGGGAGGGGAGAGGATGAAGAAACCCTCGACGTGTCCTGTATAGCTGGCAAGTTGAAGCTTTTTTTGTCAAATTCGTCCACGTGCATGTGATACGAGCCGAAATGGTATGGGTTACCGTATAGTGACCCGGTTCAACGAGCCCGGTGACCGTAACTTGTGATTTCGTGAATACAGTGACCTAAGTGAACCCTAGAGTCAAGTTCAGTTACTGTAGATGTAATTTTCTCGCTTTTTTGCCTCGACAGGCCAGCATAGCTAATGCTAGCTTTGCGTCGTCGGCGGCTTGAAGTCAATTCGGAGGCAGCAGCTCGAGGCTTTACGCGAGGTCATGGAGATGGCAGTTCAACCCGGCGAATTGGTCACTCCCCGTTTGTATCCTCCGGGTCATGGTAGTCTTAGATGATCCATGGTGACCGACGAATTGACGAGGCCGAACAAGATACCGCTCGAGGCCACGGATGCAGAAGTGACAGGTCAGCTTGGAGCAGCCCGGAAGCAACCCGGAGACGATTTGGGCCATGGAGACGAGGATCCTGGAACCACGAGGCGGCTTACAACGGCGGTTTGGATTCGACCGAAACGAGGCCAGCTCTTCGAGTGACGAGTTGAGATCGGGGCGGCCGCTAGGCAACCGCGACGATGTGTCAGAGGCTGAGCAAGGCTGAGCAGAGGCGTCCCCGGTGACGATGGCTTGCGGTGGTGGCGATTCACCGACGGAGATTACGCGAGGCCATGTCCACCCTGGTTCTTCCTTCCGGGCCGTGGTTGTTTGACCCGGACACAGATTGACTTGACATGGTTGCTCATCTCGGTGGATTGCAGCGATTAACGTTAAACTCCACCTATTGTAAATCTGGATCGATGAATTTTGAAGTTGATGCAAAATCCTTTCAAACAGGTTCTTCTTCATCCGGAAACTTGCAAACTTCTCGATCCCTATGAGAGATCCCTCCAAGAAATCAACACCACCGTGCGCCAGCCCCACGGTGGGCGCCAACTGTTGTGGAATTGTCACGGCAGATGTCCTAGTATGAGGACTTAGTCGTGAGGCCAACGCATCTACGCGGTAGCTTGAAGGGGTTGATCGGAATCGAGAGACGCAACACGCAAGACAAAGATTTAGACAGCTTCGGGCCCCAGGAAACATCATCCGGTAACAACCCTACATGTTGTTTGTGGCTAGGTCTCATTATCATCATGAGGGAGTCGCCGTAAACCGGCTCTCCTAGTTATGTCTAGCCCTAAGCTTATTTTCTCTCTCCCTCTTGGGGTGCCCTGCCCCTCCTTATATGAGTTGAAGGGGCGGGTTACATGTAGAGTCCAACTCGGACTTAAGACTTAACTATTCTGACTTCTCTTCACGGGCTTCTCTCCATGGGCTTCTTAACGTTTTGGGCTTATTAACCCTAGGCGAGTCTGTCACAGTCTGACTTAAACATCTGGCTTAAACAATCTGCCGGCTTACAATCTGCCAGCTTAACATCTGGCTTAACTGTCTGGCTTAATTGTCTTGCTTAACTGTCTGGCTTAACTATCTGGCTTAACTGTCTGGCTTAACTGTCTGCCGGCTTACCATGCTTAACTATCTCTGCCGGCTTACCCTGCTTAACTGTCCGTCAGCTTACCCTGCTTAACTGTCCACCGGCTTACCCTGCTTAACTGTCCGCCGGTTTAAACAGCTTAAACAATCTGCCGGGTCACCAATGGAACACCAAGTCCCAGCCGGATCATATCTTCGGCCGGGTCATACCGCGGGGTATATCCCCGATAGTACGCGTAATGTCGGTCCGGGCCGCTTCATCCAACAATACCGCCAAATCAAAGTATGGCATGCTGGTAAGCAGTATGACTATTATCGCCCACAACTCTTTGTGTTCTACTCGTGCATATAACATCTACGCATAGACTTGGCTCGGATGCCACTATTAGGGAACGCAGTATTTCAAAAAAATTACCTGCGATCACGCAAGATCTATCTATGTGATGCATAGCAACGAGCGGGGGAGTGTGTCCACGTACCCTCGTAGACCGAAAGCGGAAGCGTTTAGTAACGCGGTTGATGTAGTCGAACGTCTTCGCGATCCAACCGATCAAGTACCGAACGCACGGCACCTCCGCGATCTGCACACGTTCAGCTCGGTGACGTCCCTCGAACTCTTGATCCAGCTCAGGCCGAGGGAGAGTTCCGTCAGCACGACGACGTGGTGACGGTGTCGATGAAGTTACCGACGCAGGGTGAGGGAGTCCTGGACTAAGGGGTCCTCGGGCGTCCGGCCTGTTAGCCATGGGCCGGACTGATGGGCTGTGAAGATACAAGACCGAAGACTGCACCTGTGTCCGGATGGGACTCTTCTTGGCGTGGAAGGCAAGCTTGGCGACCGGATATGTAGATTCTTTTCCTTTGTAACCGACCTTGTGTAACCCTAGATCCTCCCGGTGTCTATATAAACCGGGGGACTTAGTCCGGAAAGGACACAGATACTCATTACCATAGTCATACAGGCTAGACTTCTAGGGTTTAGCCATTACGATCTCGTAGTAGATCAACTCTTGTAATACTCATATTCATCAAGATCAATCGAGCAGGAAGTAGGGTATTACCTCCATAGAGAGGCCCGAACCTGGGTAAACATCGTGTCCCCTGTCTCCTGTTACCATCGACCTTAGACGCACAGTTCGGGACCCCCTACCCGAGATCCGCTGGTTTTGACATCGACATTGGTGCTTTCATTGAGAGTTCCACTGTGTCGTCCCCAAAAGGTTTGATGGCCCCTTCAATCGTCAACAACAATGTTGTCCAAGGGGAAACCTTCCTCCTTGGACAGATCTTCGTGTTCGGCCGCTTCGCACTGCGGGCCAACTCGCTTGGTCATCTGGAGCAGATCGACAGCTACGCCCCTGGCCATCAGGTCAGATTTGGGAGTTTGAACTACGTTGCGGACATCCGTGGAAATTTGATCTTCGTCGGATTTGAGACCGCGGCAACCGCTCCCGGTCACCTTGACGAACATGACCTAAATCTGTCGTCAGATCACTTCCAGGAGATAGCTCCTGTGACCACTCCGGCCTTAGATCCAGAGCACACTGCGGCATCCAAGGATTGGAGGCTCAACCCCACCACGGAGGCCACTGATTCCCCGGCGCTGGAGCCGCACATGGACTTAACCTCACGCAATACTCATGTCACCGGAACTCCGGACTCTTCTCCGGGTATAAGTTCCGAACCATGTGAGTCCGCGGATACCGAACTCGATCGCTTGTCGATCTTCGAGTTCAGCGCCGCAGACATCTTCCAGCACTCGCCCTTGGGCGATGTGCTAAACTCATTAAAGAACTTGTCCTTGACGGGGGACTCACAGCCGAACTATGTACGGTTCGAACTAGAAGCTGATGATGGGGAATTTTGCTTCCCACCCGCCACCCACTTCATAGCCACTGTCGAAGACTTAACCGACACGCTTGACTACGACTCCAAAGACATCGACGGTATGGACGACGATGCCAGAGACGAGGAGGACCAAAACCCGTAGTTCACCGGACGATGGACGGCCACTTCCTCATATGACGTCTACATGGTAGATACGCCGAAAAATAATAGCGGCGATGACAAGGAAAACCCAGCAAAGGAGGACCCTCCTAAAACACAACCAAAGCGCCGACATCAGCGGCGCCGCTCTAAATCCCACCGCAGCAGGGATAGCAACACCGGCACAGGAGATGACAACACTCTGGATGGTGTCGAAGACACAGACGAACCCGATGAACAAACTGCCGAACGAGACAATCGGGAATCAGGGCATGCCAGCCCTGACAAACAGGCCATAGAAGAAGACTCGGAGGACGGTAGTTACCGTCTGCCCTCCGAGGAGGAGGTGAGCCTCGGCAACGAAGACTTCATCGTGCCTGAGGAGCCCCTGGAGCAGGAGCGCTTTAAGCTTCAGCTAATAGCAACTGCGAGAAGCCTGAAAAAGAAGCAGCAGCAGCTTCAAGCTGACCAAGACCTTCTCAATGACAGATGGACCGATGTCCTGGCAGCCGAGGAATACGGCCTTAAACGCCCAGCCAAAAGTTACCCGAAGCGCAGATTGCCACCTCAGTTCGATGATGAGGCGCCAGACCCCGCACCAGCATCACACAACGCGGCTGATCGGCCACCGCGCGGTCGGGATAAAACTGCAACCCGAGCCGAGACTGTCCCATCTCGCCGTAAAGGCAGGGATAAGACAGCTCGGGGCTATACATATGACCTTCGTCAAGACCTGGACAGTAGAGCAGGACATACAAGATCGATCTACGGATCGCGAGGATGTGCCTTGACACACGACGACGACTACCTATTTGGACATGATAAACCTAACCACGCCCGGGCCAAATGCCGCAGACGGACTCCATCAGAGCTACGTCGCGATGTGGCTCGATATAGAGGCGCCGTGCACCCTCTTTGCTTCACTGACGAAGTAATGGATCATGAATTCCCAAAAGGGTTCAAACCCGTAAACATCGAATCATACGATGGAACAACCGATCCCGCGATATGGATCGAGGATTTTATTCTCCACATCCACATGGCCCGCGGGGATGATCTTCATGCCATCAAATACCTCCCACTAAAACTCAAAGGGCCAGCTCGGCACTGGCTAAACAGTCTGCCTAAAAATTTTATTGGCAGCTGGGAGGACCTGGAAGAAGCTTTCCTCGACAACTTCCAAGGTACATATGTTCGGCCGCCAGACGCCGATGACTTAAGTCGCATAGTTGAACAGCCCGGGGAGTCAGCCAGGAAGTTCTGGACGAGGTTCCTAACTAAAAGAACCAGATCATCGACTGTCCGGATGCCGAAGCCTTAGCAGCCTTTAAACATAGCATCCGCGACGAGTGGCTCGCCCGCCACCTCGGCCAAGAAAAGCCAAAATCTATGGCAGCCCTCACGGCACTCATGACTAGCTTTTGCGCGGGTGAGGATAGTTGGTTGGCTCGCAGCAAAAACACAGCCAGCAAGGCAGGCCCCTCCGAGGTTAAGAACAACAACAGCAAGCTCCGACGTAACAGACACAAACGCCAAAGCAATGGCGATAATACCGACGACACTACAGTCAACGCCAGATTCAGCGGCTCCAAGTGCAACCAGTGGAAGAAACCATGCAAGGGAAACAATCAGGGACCATCCAACCTGGACCGCATACTCGATCGCCCGTGCCAGATACATGGCACCACAGAAAAACCAGCCAATCATACCAACAGACACTATTGGGTTTTTAAAAAGCCGGCAAATTAAACGCCGAGAATAGGGAAAAGGGATCACAAAGCGAGGACAACGACGAGGAGCCCCGGCAACCAAACACAGGGGAGCAAAAGAAATTTCCCCCTCAAGTCAAAACGGTGAACATGATATACGCTACACACATCCCCAAAAAGGAGCGCAAGCGCGCACTAAGGGACGTTTATGCGATAGAGCCAGTTGCCCCAAAATTCAACCCATGGTCATCATGCCTGATCACTTTTGATCGTCGGGATCATCCGACCAGTATCCGACATGGCGGATCAGCCGCACTAGTCCTGGACCCAATCATTGATGGATTCCACCTAACGCGAGTCCTCATGGACGGTGGTAGCAGCCTCAATCTGCTCTATCAAGACACAGTGCGCAAAATGGGCATTAATCCATCAAGGATCAAGCCAACGAAGACTACCTTCAAAGGAGTCATACCAGGTGTAGAGGCCCACTGTACGGGCTCAATCACACTAGAGGTTGTCTTTGGATCCCCCGACAACTTCCGAAGCGAAGAGTTAATCTTCGACATCGTCCCATTCCGCAGTGGTTATCACGCACTGCTCGGACGGACGGCATTCGCTCGGTTCAATGCGGTGCCGCACTATGCTTATCTTAAGCTTAAGATGCCCGGTCCATGCGGCGTCATAACGGTCAACGGAAACACGGAATGCTCCCTCCGTACAGAGGAGCACACCGCCGCCCTAGCAGCAGAAATACAGAGCGCCCTTCTCAAGCAGAACCGTAATCCGGCTGCCGAGCCCCTAGACATCGTAAAGAGGGTCCGGACTACGCCGCACCAGGACAGCGCGGCTCATCAAGAGCTCGACTAGCAGTTTGACCTCCGTCCTAGCCCCGGTCAGGTAGTGGCATTCGTACCACGCGTGCATAAATACGCACTAAAAATCCCATGGGCATCGACGGAGGCACAACTAGCTTGTGATCCACAGTTCGGCTCGACCGATCCCGGACACACACATACTTTCACTATTTTCTTTTCCCTTTTCTAGGTTTCTTTTACATGGGCCTTCTTTGACGGCCTGATTACTGGTCCTGTCAAAGGATAAATATAACAGGATGGCAAGAAGCACAGATGTATAGGGGAAGATGTAGAGGTCAATTCGACGACCACTCTACCTGTTGTCACGACCCACACGCAGCTCGCCTCTGTTCTTGGCATGTTAAATAGTCGGTTGCTTATCGCATTATTTGTATCAATGCGCCTTAACGCATTAACCCGGTTATAATGGAAACAGTTCGTGGCCCAAGTTTTAGGGCCCCAGATATTACCTTTGCTTTCTTCCTGTTTTCCTTTAATAACTTATCTTCTAGCACCCGTACACTTTGGTACGTTTCATATTTGCCAGGGGCTCCCCAGCGCCCCACAATCCGGCAACAAAGTCCGAACACTTTTTATAGTATAGTTCGGCACCCCGAATTTAGCATTATATGCATTGGCTCCGAATCATGTCTTTGGTCAATAGTTGGGTTGCCCGGATCCTCTGCTTGCTACCTTACGTTCCGCTATATCGGCTAAGGTAGTAAAGGGAGAACTACTGCGATTGTGCCCTGGTTTATCCAAAGGAGCACATCAATAGAGAAAGCCGAAAACTGACTGTCATGATGTAGCGAGAGCCGGTCAGCTGTTCGGAGGTTACAAATCGTTGGAGATTTTTTCTGCATTACGGGAAGGATCGGTACTTCCCGATCAGACGCTCATAGCACTCTGGTTCGAACACTAGGGGCTGCGCCCATGTTTTATTATAAAACTCCTATGGCTAAGTGAGGGCGTTTAAGCCGCAAAGTCTGATTGCCTCGTTTGTTGCGCTAAACAACTCCTTCAAGGACCATACAATCGGATCAAGATTGTTTAGATTCCATCCCGAACACCCACGTACTACCTACGTGGGGGCAGAAGGCGACGACTGGCCAACCCTCAGATTCCATACAACACGGCCGCACAGGAGGAAAAAATTAAAACATAACAAGCATTATATTACAAACCGACTTTGTTTCATCATACAAGGCAAAGACAACATGAATGTATTCATTCGAAAATAATGTCCTGCCCACACTGCGTTGCCACAATGTGAGACCCTTCTAGGACATCCGCAAAATAGCGCTCGGGTGTGCGGTGCTCCTTGCCCTCTGACGGCCCCCGGGCCAGCTCGACGGCGTTCATCTTCGCCCACCACATCTTGCAATGGGTGAAGGCCATGCGCGCACCTTCAATACAGGCCGATCGCTTGACGACGTCCAGCCGAGGACAGGCGTTGACCAGCCGCCTCACGAGTTCGAAGTAGCTGTCGGGCATAGCTTCGGCTGGCCATAGCTGGATTATCAAATCCCTCATGGCTAGTTCGGCAACCCTATGCAGCTCCACCAACTATTTCAGCTGATCGGTGAAGGGCACGGGATGCTCTGGCACAAGATACTGCGACCAGAACAATTTCTCCATGGAGCTCCCTTCCTCGGCTCGAAAGAACTCTGCGGCGTTGGACACACTTCGCGGAAGATCAGCAAAGGCCCCTGGAGAACTCCGAATCCGGGTTAGCAAAAGATAATTCATTTTCACATATTTGCTTTGCATACTAAATGCCTTACACGCGGCGATCTTCCGGACCTCCTGGATCTCTTGGAGGGTGCCCTGGGCCTCATTCCGGGCCGTCTCCTCGCTCTGGCGAGCCTTGGCAAGTTCGGTCTCTCGAGACGACGCATCGCGCTCCAAGGTCTCGCACTTCCTCACCACGTACTGGAGCTCCTGCTGGACCTCGCTGACCCGGGCCTTGAGCTTCTTACGGGCAGCCTGCTCCTTGACAGCCTTCCCCTCAGCTTCGCCCAGGGACTTTTTCAGGGCCTCGACTTCGGTCGTCGCTCCTATACATATCATGAAACTTTGGTCAATATATGTCACCTGACTCTTTTAGAATATTTTCCGGGTTATTACATACCTTGATTCTCCCGGAGCTGCCGCTTCACCTGGCCGAGCTCCTCCTTGGCCTGCTCCATCCTCCGCTTAAGTTCGGAGACTTCGGCAGCATGTGCGGCCGCGGCCAGCAGCGACGTCTGCACATTTATTTCAGATAAATTCAGTTAGTTTCCTGCAATAAAGGATTGATCCTCTGTCCGGCTTTTCTTTCCGAACACCGGACAGTGTCTCAGGGGCTACTGTCTATATGAGGATTTTTGCTATTTATCTTGCTTACCTCGAAACCTGTCAGCAGGCTACCACAGGCTTCGGTTAGTCCGCTCTTGACGGACTAAACCCTTTCAATCACCATTCTCATGAGAACACGGTGCTCATCCACAATGGAAGCGCCTCGCAGCGCTTCCAGCAGATTATCCGGTGCCCCTGGTTGGACAGGGGTCACCGGTAGAATAGGCATACCTCCTTCTTTCAAAGGAGGTTGCGTGCCGGATTCCGGGGCCGTATCGGTCTCCGGAATCAAGTCCGGATGAGGGCCGAACTGAGTACGGCCCTCCTCCCCAGTGTCCTGGGGGATTGTTTCCCCTTGGTGTTCGGTGACGGGGGCTTCGCCTTCGGGCGCGTCTTGAGCCTCTCCCCGGCCTGGGAAGGTCCGTTGGGAGAGCACCTCATCTTCCCCTTTGGCCTTGGGAGAGTAAGCGGCTGGCGGCGTCTCGCTGGCCATCTCCTGGGGGTCCAATGAACCTCTTGATGAGGATCGCTGGGAACTGTCATGGGCCGGACTGCAACAGCATAAGTAGCCATGTCAATACATTGAAATGGAGAGGCTGGACACATGGGTATGCGGGAGTCATAGCACTTACGAAGCAGCTTGAGGCTTGGTGCGGGGGTGTTGCTCCGGACTACTGTTGACGTCCCACGCGGATTTGTCCGCGAAGGAGCCCTTCCCCTTCTTGGACATCCCCACCTCCAGGCTCGTGGAGGCCGCCCTCTTCATCCTTCCCCCATCAGGGGGAGGGTTGTTCTCCTCCTCCTCCCCCTCATCGTTGTCATCTTCGGCGGCGGAGGAGCGGGTCTTGTCTTCGGACATCACGTCCGAAGCACTCTTGCGACGGGGGCCACTCCGGATCCCCTTGGCCTTCTTCGCCAGCACTGTATAGGACACCGGCACCAGCATCTTCGCTAAACGTGGAATGACCGGTTCTTCAGGAAGCGGAGCCGGGCATTGGATCTTCTTCGCCCTCTCCATCCATTCCTGAAGAGGCAATGCCGGTAAATGTTCAGATATCCTCCTTGAAGCAAACAAGTAGAGGACGCGTTAGAAACTTACCTCGCTGGCGGGATGGTTAATATCGTGCCCGCGATCCGAATCCGTAGTTGGCGGTATCTCGTCGCCCTTGAAGAGCAACTTCCAGGCATCTTTGTGAGTTGTTCCGAAGAGCCTCTCCAGGGTTTGGTGTCTCCTTGAATTAAACTCCCAGAGGGGGCACTTTCGGCTTTGGCAAGGGAGGATCCGGCGAACCAGCATCACTTGGACTACATCGACGAGTTTGATGTTCTTGTCCACCATGCTTTGAACGCACATCTGCATCGCTATCAGCTCGTCCGGGGAACACCAGTTCGGGCTCTTCTCGACCCAGGAGGAGAGTCGCATGGGTGCGCCGGAGTTAAATTCGGCAGCCACGGCCCAATTGGTGTCGTGGGGTTCTGTAATGTAGAACCACTGTTTCTACCATTCCTTGACAGTCTCCACGAAAGTGCCTTTTGGCTAGGAGACATTGGCCAGCTTACTCACCATGGCTCCTCCGCACTCCGTGTGCTGACCGTCCACTACCTTCGGCTTCACGTTGAAGACTTTGAGCCACAACCCGAAGTGGGGATGGATGCGGAGGAAGGCCTCACACACGACGATGAACGCCGAGATGTTGAGTAAAGAGTTCGGGGATAGATCATGGAAGTCTATCCCGTAATAGTACATCAGCCCGCGGACGAAAGGGTGGAGTGGAAACCCTAGCCCGCGGAGGAAATGAGGGATGAATACCACCCTCTCGTTGGGCTTCGGCGTGGGGATGACTTGCCCCTGGGCTGGAAGACGGTGGGCGATTTCCTTCGCCAAATACCGGGCCGCCCGAAGCTCGGCAATGTCTTTCTCCTTGACGGAGGAGACCATCCATTTGCCTTGACCTCCGGATCCGGACATGGTCGGATGCTTTTCGGAGATGGAGAAAGATGGGGACTTGGGCGCTGGAGCTCAAGGATGGAAGGGCAGAGGAAGGGGAAGGCGTGAGTAGACAAGGGCGAAATCTTATCCCCTTATAAAAGGTCGCGAATATCAAGCGCCTCCTCACTCGCCTTAAAACTCGCCTATTCCCAAGGGCTGTGTAAACAACACGGTTGAGTTACCCATACCTGTATTGATGAGAATCCTGCAATAAGGGGACACGATCTCTGCTTCGAAAAGACATGCCAATGGCAACCGCGTCTCGAAACGTGGAACGGCAGAACGAAATGGTCCGAAATTATGACCGGGAAGGCGTGATGTCACATTGTAAAAAGTAGTCGGCGGATTGGACCCGTGGAATATTATATTCTCTCTGCGGTTGTGTGCGGTGTGTGTTACAGGTCCGGATACAACCATCACGTCCGGAGACTATCTTGGAGTTCGGGAAGAAGGGAACCCGCCTTGCAATGCCGAAGACAAATCTGCGCTCCGGACTCCTCGTCATTGAAGCCAGATTCAGGGGCTACTGAGGGAGTCCTGGACTAAGGGGTCCTCGAGCGTCCGGCCTGTTAGCCATGGGCTGGACTGATGGGCTGTGAAGATACGAAGACTGCACGCGTGTCCGGATGGGACTCTTCTTGGCGTGGAAGGCAAGCTTGGCGACCGGATATGTAGATTATTTTCCTTTGTAACCGACCTTGTGTAACCCTAGATCCTCCCGGTGTCTATATAAACCGGGGGACTTAGTCCGGAAAGGACACAGATACTCATTACCATAGTCATACAGGCTAGACTTCTAGGGTTTAGCCATTACGATCTCGTGGTAGATCAACTCTTGTAATACTCATATTCATCAAGATCAATCAAGCAGGAAGTAGGGTATTACCTCCATAGAGAGGGCCCGAACCTGGGTAAACATCATGTCCCCTGTCTCCTGTTACCATCGACCTTAGACGCACAGTTCGGCACCCCCTACCCGAGATCCGCCGGTTTTGACACCGACACATAGCTTCGCCTAAGCACTACAACGATATGACCGAGGTGGAAATCTGTGGAGGGGGGCACCGCACACGGCTAAGATCAACTTTGATGTGTTCTAGGGTGCCCCCCTCCCCACGTATATAAAGGAGGGAGGGGGAGGCCGGACGGCCCTCATAGGCGCGCCAAGGGGGGAGGAATCCTCCTCCTAGTAGGAGTAGGACTCCCCCCTTTCCTAGTCCTACTAGGAGAAGAAGGAAGGAGGGGGAAAGAGAAGGAAGGAGGGGGCGTCGCCCCTCCCCCTAGTCCAATTCGGACTAGGCCCATGGGAGGGCGCGACCAGCCCTTGGCAGCCCCTCTCTCTCTCCCCTAGGCCCAATAAGGCCCATTACTTCTCCGGTGGTTCCAATAACCCTTCTGGCACTCCGATATTTATCCGGTGACTCCCGGAACTCATCCGATGTCCGAATAACATCATCCAATATATCATTCTTTATGTCTCGACCATTTCGAGACTCCACGTCATGTCCATGATCACATCCGGGACTCCGAACTACCTTCGGTACATCAAAACACATAAACTCATAATACCGATCGTCATTGAACGTTAAGCGTGCGGACCCTACGGGTTCGAGAACTATGTAGACATGATCGAGACTCATCTCCGATCAATAACCAATAGCGGAACCTGGATGCTCATATTGGCTCCCACATATTATACGAAGATCTTTATCGGTCAAACCGCATAACGTCATACGTTGTTCCCTTTGTCATCGGTATGTTACTTGCCCGAGATTTGATCGTCGGTATCTAAATACCTAGTTCAATCTCGTTACCGGTAAGTCTCTTTACTCGTTCCGTAATGCATCATCCCGTAACTAACTCATTAGTCACATTGCTTGCAAGGCTTATAGTGATGTGCATTACCGAGAGGGCCCAGAGATACCTCTCCGACAATCGGAGTGACAAATCCTAATCTCGATCTATGCCAACTCAACAAACACCATCGGAGACACCCGTAGAGCATCTTTATAGTCACCCAGTTACGTTGTGACGTTTGATAGCACACTAAGTGTTCTTCCGGTATTCGGGAGTTGCATAATCTCATAGTCATAGGAACATGTATAAGTCATGAAGAAAGCAATAGCAACAAACTAAACGATCATCGTGCTAAGCTAACGGATGGGTCTTGTCAATCACATCATTCTCTAATGATGTGATCCCGTTCATCAAATGACAACTCATGTCTATGGCTAGGAAACTTAACCATCTTTGATTAACGAGCTAGTCAAGTAGAGGCATACTAGTGACACTCTGTTTGTCTATGTATTCACACATGTACTAAGTTTCCGGTTAATACAATTCTAGCATGAATAATAAACATTTATCATGATATAAGGAAATATAAATAACAACTTTATTATTGCCTCTAGGGCATATTTCCTTCAGGGGATTTGTCCTATGATGGGCGTGTTGGAGCTACGGCGGCAGTATGCAGGGATGAACACGGTCACTACCTTGGGTCCTCATCAACTGTTCTACTCGGTGTTATCAACCCTACAATTTTAGAGACCATTGCTTGCCGTGAGGCTTTAGCACTTGCGGCTGATCTAACTTTGGATCACTTGATAATTGCTAGTGACTGCGAACCGATTGTGAATGACATCATAAAAGGAGTAGGAGGCCCTCATATCACAGTCGTCAAGGAGATAGATAATAGAAGAGCACATTTTACTGTTTTGATTTTATGTTCGAAGGTCGTGCTTCGAATCATGAGGCTCACAATCTTGTAAAATTTTCCGCCTCGCCTCCGCAGGGTCACCACTTGTGGCTTATTTCCCCTCATGACCCTCTTTGTATCCTTTTGAATATTGTTCCAAATTAATAAAGTATGGGATCCTAAAAAAAGTAAAATGTACTACTCCTAGGCCAGCGTGTGGATTCCACGAACGACCCTCGAAACAACAAAGGGCGAAGCATGCACATGTGGACCAGGTCCGGCCAATGGGGATCCATCTAGCCACCAATTGGACCTTCTCCTTTCGAGGAGCAAGGATAAACTGCCCTCCGGCCACCGCCCGTTCCCTCCCGCACCTTATCCTTCCCTGATCCCCCGTACAAAAACCACTCCTTTCCCTCTATGTGACCCACCCAACCCCAAGCACCGCAGCCGGCCACACTCCTTCCTCCTCCAGCGCCAAGAACTCGACAACCACCGGAGGTAAGCAAGCAACCCAACCCACATTCCCCGCACCAGATCATCGCAGCTCGCGACGGATTACGCAGCCCTTGCTTGTCTCTGACTGACTGCAGGTTCAGCCGAGCTCGACCGATGGCGTCGCTCTCCGTGGCCACGCTCCCGCAGCTCGCCGGCGCGCCGGCGGCGGCGGCGGCGAAGAAGAGGTCCGGCGTGACGTACGTGGAGGGCATGAACGCCTACAGCGGCCTCAAGGGGCTCAACAAGGTGACCATGCTGGGCGTGCGCAAGAGCGCCGACTACAAGTTCGCCAGGATCGTGGCGTCGCTCAGCCCCGCGGGGAAGAGGCGCGGGGGCTCGTTTGGCGCGCAGTGCAACGCCGCCGGGGAGATCTTCCAGATCGCCGTCGTCATGAACGCGCTCACGCTCGTCGGCGTCGCCGTCGGCTTCGTGCTGCTCCGGGCCGAGGCGGCCTTCGAGGAGTCGGAGGAGTGAGTGAAACCCAACCCAACGCCGTGTGCCTGCCCTGACCAGCCGTTTCAGTTCAGTTCAGTTCAGGCTGCTGTTTGGCTGGCGCGTAAGCCGTGATATATAAAACGTGATGTATGCTATTTTACATTTGGTTTTGTATCAATGACAATCGATTGATGAATACCCCGGAAACACATTTTTGGAGGCTCAGCCCTGCAAATTTGTCTCTCGATTGTTCGCTGCTTGTCTGATTCTTCTCTAGGAAGAGTACACTTCGAAAGGGGAAATGTTTTTCGGAAAAGAAAAGAGGAAAATGTTATGCAAGACTGATAACACAATGTTCAAAAGTCATAATGCAACAATATCTGACACCTTGCAAACCCAAGTCATATATACTACTCCCTCCGTCCCATAATATAAGACGTTTTTTGACTTAGTATAGTGTCAAGAAACGTCTTACATTATGGAACGGAGGGAGTACTTGATAGCAAGGTGGAAATGCGGAACAAAAGTGTATTCTCTCTTCAGGCTCATTCGACTCACAAGAATGGAGGTACTAGATTCCTTATGATGATTATGCCCATATTGACCTGATTTCTTCGTTTTCTTAGGAGGAATAAACTTCGAAAGGGGAAATGTTCTGCAACATTGATAGCACAACAATCAGAAGTCATAATGCAACGTTGTCTGACATCTCTTCCTGACCAAAACCATGTATCGTACCAAAGATGAAACGACAGTGTATTTTCTCATAATCTGTCGGCATAAGTGAATGTCTTGGCTTCAGACTAGAAGATGCAATGCTATTGAGCAGAATATGTGATACAACAGGGAATAAGGTGCTACGTTTTAGCTCGATTCCTACAAGAGCACCTGTTACAGTAGCAGTAGCACTCATCAGATCATGTGTTTCTGCACTATGGCCGACAAATAAAGTAAAACGTTCTGCAACTGAACCTCAAAATATATGTTACGGTAGCGCCGAGGCTCTAAGCAGCATTCTAATTTTGCCCAAGTACAACAAGAGACATCTTGGGAGCACCAAATCTCCGGCAAATCCCGCAGTGCTTTGTTTCGTTGATTACATCGGCCTCTGACAAGCCGAGAACAGCTGCCAGCTGATGAAAGCCATAACCAAGGAGGAGAAGAGCTCGAAGCCAACCACCTTGGGAGTCTGCCACTCCAATGATCTCCGCAAGTAACTGCAATATTGTTTTAGCATGTTTAGCAGCGTGAACAAAAATGGAAGAAATATAATTGAATGGCACAAGCCATCAAAGTGCAGCACATAATACATGAATCAAATGGAGATGAATGCAGAACGATGTTCCAACTGAAAACAGGTACAAAACATGTCACCCAACTAAATCCTTTTAGTGCATGTCCACCAAAATTTGCAACATAAGTATGTCTGGTTTGAAAGAATCTGCCCTGATAAACATGGCAGACAAGAGATATTACTTCCAAGACAATGTTACTCAAGTTCCAATGGCTTATGATGTTCAATGCAAATGCTATTGTCCAGCACACAATAGGGCTTTACTTCGGATTAACTGAACTTTCTGTGTGTCCTAAAATTTCAGTGGTCCGCAAGGAAAGACAAAGTTCCAAGACAACCAATACTGACTTGTAACTAAGGATATTCCATGGATAGGAGAGATGCACCAACTTTAGAGTTAACATGATGGGAATGTAGTGAATTTTGGACAAGAATAACAGTAGGTCAAAAGTGATATGGAATACAGCAGAAATGTTTGTGGATGGATATATTTTTCTCAGATCCGTATTGAGCAAGTGTAGGCGGTACTAGGTATTGCTACTTCATAACCAAGAATAATTTCTCAAGAAAAAAGGAAATAAGAACATCAACATATGTTGAAGCATGATAATAATTCTTTTTGAGGATTACTGCAGCATTATAGAAACGGGATTACCTGGTGATAGATGGCATTGTTGCCAGAAGCAGAGCACATGCATAAATTATTGGAATTAAAGTCCTAGGTTTGTTCTTCCTCAGCCACATCAAGGATCCTAATGCAGCAAGGGAGAGGGTCATCACCTGCAGAAGTACAAAAGTAAGTCTTCTAAAATTAGGATAATCAAAAAAAGGAACCTGACATTATATTTTTCACACTATATAGTAGCATTACAAGATTGGCATTTGCTTCAAGTCCTTGGAATATGTACTCCCAAGTAAATTCAAGCCCTCGTGCCCCAATCCAGAGAGGTGCAAGCCTGTGCAGAACTGAATCAGCAAAAGCCCAGCCTGAAACCCCAAAAATGTCCAATAGATCAATGATAGTCAAGATAAGGTTAAATTGCAGCTGGAAATAGGTCGAAGAATTGCATTGCTTCCAAATTTATCTGGAGTAACAAACTTAAGGAGGTCCAATTCAATTTAAATAATAAAGTGAAGCAAGAGCATTCAATTTCCTGAGAACGCTATCTGTAGCCAAAATAAGCATGTCTCTATTCTTTCAATTGTGTGAATGACAAAAGCATGAGCATGAAAACAAACTTCAATGCAGCTAAAAGGGCAAGCAGCAATTCATACAAAGATCAACATCAGAAATGCATCTGTTTATAAAAAGGTTGACCAGCACAGTATGGAAGGAAAAGTAGAAATTTAAACGTGTGGTAAGGCAGGTGAGCATACAGAATGGAGATGGGAAATAAGATTAAAACAAACATATGAAATGTTATCATTTGACAAGACACACTTCAGCTAAATTAAGTCAGAAAATGAACAAGCACAACTACGAACTCACCAAGACCAACAGCCTGGAACTTATGGTTCTGGGAGATGTTTCTGTGGGTCAACTGTGTCAAAGCAAAATAAAGGCCAGCAACATCTATAAACCCAATTAGAATTTTCATTAATTCCTGCAGGGTTGAAAATAATCGGAAGATTAGATACACTGGCAAACAGGGTAAATCCAGGCATGTTTTGTTAACGTGCATAAATGTACCTGGTAGGGATCAAAGCTATCATTCGCATCAGGTACTTTGAGGAACGTTGCTAAACAAACAAGCTGCCATTATAAAATAGCAATGGTTAGCAATCCCACAAGTCTCTTCCATGCAACTGGTGATAAGTAAGCATAGAAAACTATACTGATGTAGTATGCCAAAAACTAAAACATAAACAAAGGCAATGTAAATCGTCATGTGGTAACAATAAAAAGAAAGGAATAACAAACAGGCTAAGGTGACAATATCAGGATGACAAGCTTCAACTTGTACTGTGATTTTTGGACAAACAGAACTGCATAACAGGGAAGATAACAAGTACAAACCATGCAAAATTAAGATGCCATTTACAACCTTCTAATTTGTACAGAACTGCATAACAGGGAAGATAACAAGTACAAACCATTACAGGGAAGATATCAGGATGACATGCAAAATTAAGACTCACGGGAATTTCAACGACAAAAAAAAAATCAACCTGCTGAGTGGCATACAACCCCTGGAGAACCAATTTGCTCTCAAAACTGGTACATGGATGTAAAAGTAAAAAACACTAGTTGAGTGGTAATTCCAAAGAACCTGCTAATTGTATAAGTCAAGTAGTTGGCAAGAGCACATTGATCGAACAACTAAAAAGTTTCTCATGCAATGGCAGATCAATGAATGGTGGATTGTTTGGGCATGTCAATCATGGTGCTAAGAATCCACGACTAGTTACTCACCTTTACAAGTGCTGCTCCAAGATAAACAACAGCTGCTTTTACACTGGTGCCAATCGTGTCATACTCTGACCTGCAAAAGGTAGTATTGGAAACTTATTGCTGCTTCTACACCAGTGTTTAATGCAGCAGATCAATACCTCATTTATGGTTCTTATTTCGACGAATCACACACGATAGTATGTGAAAGTTATTACTGGACTACACCCCTTAATTGTTGGTACTTATCTTTTAACAATCACACACTATAGTGTGCAACTCTTATTACTGGAGTATATAACCCGCTCATCAACCACCACAAGGGGCATATGGAAGTAGGTTGGCAGCATGCTTCCCATATACAGAAGCCTCATCGCCGTCATGGTATGCATCAAGAACCTGATGCATGTTCAGTAACATCTGGCAGCTGGCACCATAGTATCACTGTGGCAGCATGCCCTGGGGCACTATCTCTATTCGTAGCAGCATTGCGTATTGCTCTCACTAGGAAAGGGGGACATAACCCCTACTATAGAGCAGGAATGGAAGGGAATGAGCTCGGCTGCTTCTCCCCCACACTTCTTTATTTCTCCGTGCCCCTATTTAGTTAGTACTTTCGAGTTAAGAGCGAGAAAACGAACTATTTCATTTAATAAAAAAAGTGCAACGGCTGTAGGGTGAAAAGGCCATGAGGATGGCTACCTACATCACCTTTCATATGGAACAGGCATGCTTTAGTGATGGGGCTAGCCGCTTTCACAAGAAATCAAACCAAACAAAGACACTTAGCATAGGAGTAGATTAGGGCATCTAGTGCTCTGTTCATCGTCTGAGGACTATAAGGTGCCAAGGGAAATAGCTCCATCCCATTGGATATCCCTAGCCTTGGTGGATCAGTGCAGTGAGAAAAAACTCTTCCATTGTTTCCATATGGTCATGGCTGTGGAGCCACCTGTGCTGAATGCCTACATCATATACTGCCTACACAGATCTATGGCACCCACCTGTCATAATTGGTGGGAAGTACTGTAGATTGGTAGTTGCCATACAAGCACAGGCAAAAAGAGCAATGAGCGCAAAGAGGGAAACATCTTGATGGTGTATGCTGCCATTGATGATACTTCAGATGCTTAACAAAAAGCAAGATGGTGTAGATAATATGAGTGCGAGTGACGGGCTGATGATTGATCATGGACCTATTTAAGTATTTATAAAATATGAGAACTAGCACTTGTGCAGGCCAAGCTAGGTCTTGCCGTTTAAAAAACCACCTGCTGGAGTCCGGATAAGTTAGAGATCATATAGTGTAAGGTTTATTTAGAAATTTGCTAAGTGATTCTTGGACGATGGGGAGGTGGCAAGATGAGTGTAGTAGATATAAATGTCAAAGGTTGTTTCTGTTGATGCTTTTCCAATAGATGTGTACCGAAGGACGTTGTTCAGATATGAAGGTCATACCACAATGGTTTACTGTTTATTGTTTGTAGTGTTCTGATTGGTTGTGGTCAGAAACTTTGTTGAACTGAATTTGCCCAGGACTTGTAGAATGTCTGACATAACTCACAACTCACACGTGTAACTCATTCCAGGGACTGGCTAATTGCCATGTATGTTACAAAGTAAAAGTGAAAAAATAAAGGAAATAATCATATTTTTCGTTTCAAATCGAATCTGATTAGCTTAGTATTATTTGAGCGTTACACCAATTACAAATAACAGTGTCTACTTGAATACAGTTACTACCTTCCTAGAATTATTATCAAATACTCCCTCCGTAAACTAATATAAGAGCGTTTAGATCACTAAAATAGTGATCTAAACACTCCTATATTAGTTTACAGAGGGAGTACTTCAAATGTCTTCACCGCAGCTAGAATGTTTTACAGCTTCATATCACTATCAGACAATTGCATAGTAACTCTTTACTCAGCACATGGATAGAATCATAGAATTATCATGCATTCTCTTGTTTAACTAACATCAAGTTCTTGACGAGGTTCAAGTTCATTACTCACAGCACTTCATATTGTTAGCGTGCAACTCATGCAGGCACTTCTTCTACTATATTATGTTCCCTTCCAGCTTACAAAATGAGCTACGATGCTCTGAACTTGCTTGACACTAGAGGAGACATAAACCACACTGATTATGACTAAGCCAATCAGATTCAATTCGACCAGCACAACTCACCCGACAAAGCTCGAATCCAAGCGAACATTTCAGTATAAACTCGTCTACACCACGCACTAAACCAATACCTTCCTAACCCAGACTCAACTGAGCAAAATTCACTGAAACTACATTGATCAAAACCCCATCCGACCAGCCAAAATCGCACGCGGAACTAACAGTGTGCGGCATTCCTACTCCGCCGTGCCCGGATCACGTAACCAAGCAAAGACCAGACCGCTTGACGGGCACAGATCTAACACGTTTGGGATACGGATCTCGCGGGCAGAGAGGGAGGGAGGGAGAGGTAGAGGTAGTTTGCTTACAGGGGGGTGGCGGAGTAGTAGACGACGTGGGGGCCGAAGGTGAGGACCGCGCAGTTGAGGAAGTGGAACACCGTCATCTCGTCGGCGTCGTCGTCTCCGGCGCCTGGGCAACGGCGAGGTCGAATCGCCTGATGCTGCGCGATGATTCCGAGATGCAGGTGTGTAATGGGCTCGAGACAGATCCGGTCGAGCTCTAAGTAACAAACACGCTCGGCGCACGTGGATTGGTTCGTGGGCTTCGGTCCAGTCGACAGGCAGATGGGCCTAAATGAGGTGCACCCAAAATCCTGAAGAGAACCACTCGAGAAATGCTAAAATGATCTCAAAAGAAAAAAAACTCGAGAAATGCTAAAATGATCTCAAAAGAAAAAAAACTCGAGAAATGCTAAAAAAATAAAAAAAAATACTAAATTTATTTTTTACAGTAAATGCTAAATGTTATGCTAAAACAAAGAAATGCCAACTACCCTAAGAAAATGCTAATGTTCTAAAACAACTGAAGAGATACTAAAGAGACGACACACTTTCCAAAGTACACGAAACTTGCATGTTGCTCGCCCGCTTATGCTAGGTGAGAGATGTAGTTGTTTTCCTTCAAAGACACCCAATGGACAAGAAAGTATCCCGTGGAAACCAGTAACTCAACGGAAACATAGAAACCCAAACATGAGTCTTTTTTTAACCTTAAATAACCTCTTTATTTGTTAGAAAATAATGTTACATCATTCACCATAAGAGGTACAATAGAGGAGGGAGGATCATCAAGCCAGACCCTACAAACTTGGAACTTTCCCAACTGGGCCAGTTCATGAGATACAGAATTTGTTTCCCTAATGGCATGCTCGTATTTAACCCTAACAAATTCATGCTCCATGGAAAAACAATCATGGAAGATCGTTGCAGCAATACCTGTAGGTGGCCTCTCATTCTTCATAACTTCTATTAATTCTAGATTGTCTGAGCTCACAACAACTCTATTACAACCTATTGATTCCGCTAAGAGCAATCCATTCTTGAGGACCAAAGCTTCGGCAGAAAGAACATATTGAACAAGATCCAACTTTACATTACTCGCAGCGATAAACTTTCCTTTTTTATCTCGAATGACAGCGCTAGTAGTTCCCCTCAAATAATCTGGATCAAATGAAGCATCCACATTTATCTTAACTCAATCACCTGTTGGTGGAGTCCAAATCTCCTTTCTCACTTTTGCATTAGGAACCACAGCTGACCTAAAATTTGAACACAACACTCGGATTGCCATTGCGGATTTTCCAGGGGACTGCACCTGAAAGCTTGAACACAACACTCCAAATCTCAAGATTTGAGGACATCTTGTTGGTCAAAGCTTGGTTGGCCACAACGATGGATCCAATATGCGGCACCGAGCAAAAGGGGGACACCTATTGGACGAAGATTTGGAAGGAGTATCATGAGCAAAAGGAGTATGTGGAACCGCATCCTATTGTAACCACTCGCATTGTGGCATCTCTCCAACATCGTTGGGGGATCATTCAAGGGGAAGTGAACAAGTACGTCGACTACTACTCACAAGTGACCAAACGCCCTCAAAGTGGGATGGGAGTCGCAACCCACGTAAGCTCGATTGCCTCATCTTGTCGTCCATTGCATATGCTTCTTGTGTTTGCATTCTCGTGCTCATACATATGTTGTTTGCTAGACGGCGGTGGCGGCTACTATGTATCACGAGTTGGAGAAGAAGCCATTTGCTTTTAGCCATTGTTGGGTCATATTAAATGGCAAGCCGAAGTGGAACCAAGTTGAGGCCGACCTCAAGTCCAACAAGAAGAGGAATGATGGCTCAAGCTCCAACCAATCGGGTTGGGCGATGAAGAGGACGATGTTGTCATGGAGAATGGAAAAGCCACCGTGCCAAAGGACAACCGCCAAGTCATGGGAAACAAGTGGGAGAAGGCGCGTGCCGCCCGTGGTGCCGCGGCTACCAAAATTTCATCAACATGGACGGGCATTTTTCGGTGAGGGAGAGCAAGAAGGAGGAGAGGTACAAGCTCATGTTGGATGCGCAAAAACAAAGGATGGAGTGGGACCAAAAGAGGGCGGAGAAGAAGTTGAAAATTGAGAGGGAGAAGATCGAGTTGGAGAAGCAACAAGCGGCGATCAAATGGGAGCTCGAGAAGGCCAAGACATTTGGCGACATAGAGCTTGAGAAGGAGAGGTTGCAACTCGTACAGGACACGGAAGATGCGAGGATCATGTTGGCGGACGAGACCTCTATGATGAGCATTCGAAGAAGTGGCTTGTGGACAAGAAGATGGAGATCAATGACCGTAGGAAGTACGAGCGGCGAGGGCGGCTGCGGCCCAGATGCAGGCATAGGAGGCAGCCCGGATGCAGGCGAGCAGGCAGCCCAGATGCAGTCGGAGCAGGTAGCCCGGATGTAGGCGGAGCAGGACGCGCCCAACTAGTGACACTAGTAGAAAAAGGCCCATTTGTCCCGGTTTAAAAGGCCCATTTGTCCCGGTTCGGGAACCGGGACTAAAGGGTCGGTACTAAAGCCCAATACCTTTAGTCCCGGTTCTTATACCAACCGGGACAGATGGGGCTCCACGTGGCCGCTGCAGCTTGCCCAGGCAGGGGGGCTTTTGTCCGGTTGGTAGCACCAGCCGGGACCAGTAAGCGTCCACGCGTCAGCAGTTCAGGGGCTAGGGTTTTTGTTGTTTTTTCTAAAGGGGGGGGGGGTTGGGGGGTTTTGTAGGGTTAATTTAGGGGTTTCATATATTGTGTTAGCTAGCTAATAGAGAGAAGTGTCCTCTCTTATCTCCGTGCTTGGTCGATGCTACGTACTATACGTATAGATAGGACTCGACACGCTAGCTAGTAAGCAAATGAAGGAAACCATTAAGTACACAAGATCGTCATGAACATATACAGAGAGAAGTGATCGACCTCTCTTTCTTCGAGAGATTGTTCGAACAACAAGTTTTCGTATATCTATCTGACACTACTGGCTACATATATACAATATAAGATCTCTTACAATATAACCCCCTAATTATATATGAACTCAAGTTCCACATGGTATTCTTCGTCTTTATTGATGACGTGGTCAAGAAAGAATCCCGCCAATTCCTCTTGAATTTCTCGCATGCGATCTTGTGGTAGGAGTTCATCCCGCATCAGAAACATCTAATTTGAAGAAGGGGGTCAATACATATATATGAATGAATGAAACTCAACACAAATGATGGTAATAAAATAAAATTGTGAATATTTTTGCTTACGCACTTCATATTTTTTTTAGAGTAGCCCCGCTCACAGGTCGTGTGGCGGATGGACTCGCAAACGTAGTATCCACAGTAATCATTCCGGCTTCCTGCCACAACCACTTTACAAGAAATAGGGGTCAATCAAACTGATAAGCAAACATGCTAAATGGTATTGATGAAACTAGCGTTAGAATCACTGGGAGATGTGCGGAACTAGCTAGTAGTACTTACTTTCGGGTGTTTAAATCGCAGCTCCCCCGGCAGTCCCGGAGCTTGTGCGGTGAACTTATTCCAAACCCTGCCAGACAAAGAAAACAATTACTTGATATCAGAAAATGAACAAAGTTGCCGATATGGTGCGATAATGATCGATTGAACTTACTTCTGGAGCATTTCAGTCATGTTCGCATACTCCTGGTGGATCTTTTCGTCTCGAGTCTAAGACGGTTACTACTCCCTGCTCAAGCTCAATCTCTAGGAGAATATAGTGGAAGCTGCGCACGCATGCATAACTCATCAATTACATTACTATAACCTCAAGTAATAAGGGAAACCGAATATGCACAAGACAGGAACACTCACTTGAAGTTGTAAGGAAAGAGTTTTTTCTTTGTTTTGATTTATTACCAACGATCGTAGCAAGTTGGCCTCGGTTTCTTTGGCATGAAATTTAACCGTAAATTCATCTATGAGATTTGTGTTAATGAACCCAATATCACCGATTTGTCTTTTCTTGCATTCGGCGATCTTCAATCTGCATAATATAGTGAGGATAATTATATATACATGCAATGAAAGAGCTGAGCTATATATAGAGACTTAATGACAGAAGTACTACTTACAGACAGTAGCAAGTGACCGTTAATTTATCGAGGCCCTTTTGATTGAAAAACTGGAAGAACTCCTCAAATGGAACAAACAACAGATCAATTCCAACGAGGTCGTGCTCCTCTTTAACTTTCAGCGTCAAAGTATCCTTCCCAGACTCTCTGCAGGTTTTCATGTACCAATCATGGAATCTTCGCATCATCGTTGTTAGAGGAGGATGACCAGGTTTGACGAGAGGCTTCCCGTACTGTTATCTGAATTCGTCCACCTCCATTATATCAAAATGTGCATCGTCGTCGTGCATGTAATTTGCAGGGGGCACGATTGGTTGGCTTGTTCACCGAGCTGAGGAATTTTTTCCCACTTCTTCGTTCTGCTAACCTTCGATCACTACAAGTACTTCCCGACCGGGACGCTTCCTTATATGTCCTTTCAATAATGCGCTCATAGTTGGTTTGCGGCGGAGACGGTGGTGGTCGCTTCAGGGCATCCAAAGTGCGCTTCGCTTTCACTGGATCTATCTTCTCCTCCGGAGGTGGATGTTTCTTAGCTCTTTGCGTTTCAAAGAAGTCATTCACTTGGGCTTGACAGATCTCTGTGTTTTCCTGTTTGGTCATCTCATATGGTAACTTCTCTAGAGGCTTGAGAGATGGACCAAATATGTATTGCCTCCCGCCTCTGGTTATACTGCTAGACACCGGAGCAGGCCGAGCGGCTGTGGCTGTCTTCTTTCGTTGCTTATGAGGCGGAGAAGGAGGCGGGGTGATACGACGTGCTGGAGCAGCCGGAGCGGCGGCGGCTCTTTTCCGCCCTTGCTGACGAGGCGGAGGAGGAGGCGGGCTGCTCGGACGCGCCGGCGCAAGCGGAGAAGGAGGCGGAGTGCCGACACGCGCCTGAGCAGCCGAAGAAGGAGGCGGAGTGCCCTGATCACTCGCCGGAGGAGGAGACGGAGTGCCCTTACTTGTCGGAGGAGGAGGAGGCGGAGGAGTCCAGCTCGGAAGGTTGATGAGCTCCTTCCGCCATAGGCATGGAGTCTTCAGAGCACTGCCCAGCCGAGTCTCCTCTTCACCGGTAGGGTGGTCAAGCTCGAGCTCCTCAAATCCCTCCGTTATTTCATCCACCATCACCCTAGCATATCCTTCTGGAATCGGACGGCAGTGAAAAGTTGTGCCGGGTTCAGGAGGTGCAACAGAGCTGACAGCCGCCTTGACTTTGAAGTTCTACCATTGCGTCATAAGGTGGCAATCTTGAGACTCCGTGATAGCATCCACGGGGTAGCTAGCAGGAGCCGTGAAGACAGGCTCCTGAAGCAGCTCAGTGGAAGCCACGCTGCTTCTCCGTTGAGATGGCGGGCTAGCTTCGGCAGGTTGCTTGTTGTGAACTGCATCTCGTTCCTCTAGCGCTTGTACCCTTGCGTGCAGCGCCTGCAGTTGGGTCTGCTCCACTTTCCTCTTCCTCTCCCGGCCTTTGTAACCGCATGCGTCGGGAAACCCAGCCTTCCATGAAACGGAGCCTGGCGTGCCTCGTGTCCGTCCAGGGTGCTCAGGATTCCCGAGGGCCATTGTGAGCTCGTCGTTCTCTCTGTCGGGAACGAACGTCCCTTGCTGCGCTACAGCAAAATACTCCTGAAGCTTCGTGATGGGTATTCGCAGTTGCTCATTCGTCTAAACGCACTTACCTGTTTCAGGGTCCAAGGTTCCCCCAACCCCGAAGAACCAAGTCCTTGAATGGTCTGGCCAGTTCAACGTCTCTGGTTCGACCCCTTTATCAAGCAGGTCATTCTCAGCCTTCTCCCACAACGGCCGGGCTTTGAGGTAGCCACCTGACCCCGTGCGATGGTGATGCTCCTTCTTCGCAGCATTTTTCTTGTTTGTCGCTGACATCTTCTTACTCTTGTTCGATGTCTTGTGGGCCACAAATGCATCCCAGTGATCTGTGATCTTCTCAAACCGACCGGTGAATTCTGGAGTCTTGTCTTTGTCGACGAACTTTGTTTTCAGCTCATTCTTCCTCCTCCTGAATAGATCCGCCATCTTCCTAAGAGCATGAGCCTTGACCAATGGCTCTATAACTGGCTTCTCCGGATCCTCCGCTGGCGGTAGGGTGAAATTTGCCTTCAGCTCGGTCCAAAGATCATCTTTCTGCCTATCGTTGACATAAGACACCTGAGGGTCTTCGTTCTTAGGCTTATACCATTGGTGGATGCTGATCGGGATCATGTCCCTAACAAGAACCCTGCACTGAGTAGAAAATGCTTCCTTGGTCCGGATGGGTTCAATCGGTTGGCCATCGTGCGTTATTGTTGTGATTGTGAACCTTTCATCCTGGCGCAACCTTTTCTTCGGCCTCGTCTCGTTACCGAAGTTTGGCTCAATCCGGAGGGCTAGAAAAGAAGAAATAAGAGAGTTAATATGCGTACATACCAAAACAATTAATGCATCAATTAGCTATAGTCAGCACATGCTTAATTAATATATACCTAGCCGGACTCCGTTCGGTCACCGGAGCCATCATCACGGTGTCCTTCTTCCACCGATATTCGGTCACCGGAGCCATCATAATCATCTCCTTCCTCCTCCATTGTTCGATCACCATAGCCTCCTTCTTCACCCTGTCCTTCCAGACCATCGGTGTCGTTGAGATACGACAAGACATCAGCTCCGGCTGTGATTATGTCCCCCAACACTTGTTCTGCTTCCTCGTCTCGTCTGTGCTCCATAGTTTCTACAAATATTACGACATCGCAATTATTATACAAACATGACAGATGGATATATTAGTGGCAAACGACGCTAATCACAACAATACAAACATCGCAATTATTAGATCTAGCTAGCTAATCACAACAAGGAATCATATTAGTGGCCTCGACGCTTCTCTAGGGTTTGGGGTGGCGTCGGCAACGCTTCAAGGGATCGGGGTGGCCTCGACGACAACGCTCTTTTAACTTGGTAAATTTGGGTGGCCTCGGCAGCGCTTCTAGGTTTTGGGCCGGACCGCCTCTCTCATGATTGTCCGAGGTCCGGACCGACAAGGGATTTAACAAAATGGCGCCATTCTAGATGTGCAGAAAATTGTCTAGTGTCAAAGGATTCAACAAAACCATGTCTTCATTCTAATGGCGCCATCATGTCCCGGTTACTTCCGGCTAATGATGAAGCCATGGATTTCTTCAATACTTTGACACTAGGCAACCTCTCGACCCCTCGGCGATCCTCGACCCCTCGACGACCCTCGACCATCGAACCCCCGGCCCCTCGACGACCCTCGAACCCTCGACCCTAGAACCCTCGAACCCTTGACCCTCGACCCCTCGACCCCTCGGCCCCTCGACGACCCTCGAACCTCAAACCCTCGACCCTAGAACCCTCGACCCTCGAACCCTCGACCCCTCGGTCCCTCGACGACCCTCGAACCCTTGACCCTCGACCCTAGAACCCTCGAACCCTCGACCCTCAAACCCTCGACCCTCGACCGTCCTCGACGACCCTCGACCCCTCGGTGACCGTCGACCCTCTACCCTAGTTCCCGACCCTCGACCCCTCGGCGATCCTCGACACCCTCGTTCCTGATAAAAAGAAGAACAAGAAGAAGAAAAAGAGGAGAAGAAGAAAAAAAAAAGGAGAAGAAGAAGAAAAAATAGAAGAAAAAAAAGAGGAGAAGAAGAAAAAATAGAAATTTTTTCTATTTCTTGTTCTTCTCCTCTATTCCTTCTTCTTCTCCTTTTTTCCTTCTACTTTCTCTTCTTATTTTTTTCTCCTCTTCTTCTCCTTCTTCTTCTCCTTCTTCCTTCTTCCTCTTTTCTTCTTTTTCCTTATTTTCCTTCTTCCTCGACGACCCTAACCCTAAACAGTACAACTTCCTCGACGTCCCCACCTCTCTCATGAACAAAAAAAATCTATGAATAAAAAAAACATCATATTCTATGAACAAAAAAACATCATATTCCATCCGCATCCATGCATACATCATATATATGATCATCTATGAACAAAAAAACATCATATTCTATTAAAAAATCATCATATATATGAACAAAAAAAATTATGATAACAAGCATATATATCATCATATATATGAAAAAACAAGCATATATATGAAAAAACAAGCATATATATCATCATATATATGAAAAAACACAAGGACAGGGAGGCCCGGCCGGACCAAGGTGAGGAGGGGCAGGGGCGCGGGGTCGGCGGCGAGGACGGTGACGGCGATGACGTTGACGGGGCAGGGGGCGCGCGCTCGGGGCAGCGGGCGACGGTGACGAAGGGGAAGGGGCAGGGCGACGGCGATGACGGGGTGGGCCTGGGCGGCACGCGTCGGGGCGGCGAGCGGCGACGGCGTCGGGCGAGGGAGCGGGCGACGGCGAGGGCGCGGGCGACGACGACGACGGGCGCGGGCGACGGCGACGCGGGGGTGGCGGGCGGCGTCGGGGCAGCCTGGCGGCGTCGATGTCGTCGGCGTCGTCGGGGGCAACTGCAATATGAGAAGTGAAAATTTCCTAAGTGTCATCTTATATAGCAAAGCCTTTAGTCTCGGTTCGTGGCACCAACCGGGACTATTGCCCCCCTTTAGTCCCGGTTGGTGCCACCAACCGGGACCAAAGGGCCACTTTTCAGCAGCCCTTTGGTCCCGGTTGGTGGCACCAACCGAGACTAAAGGGGAGGCATTGGTCCCGGTTGGTCCCACGAACCGGGACCAAAGGTGGGCATTGGTCCCGGTTCGAGCCACCAACCGGGATCAATAGCCTGTGCCTGGCACAGCCGCGGTGGATGTTTAGTCCCACCTCGCTAGCTGAGGGCATCCGCACCAGTTTATAAGCGCGGCTGTGCCTCCCCTTTCGAACTCCTCCGAACTGCAGGCTTACGGGCCTAAACACACTGTATCTGCCTGTGGACCTAGTCGGCCTTCTGCGGGCCTGAATCCTGACCCATGGGTGGGTTTCTAGTCGTATTCAGGCCGTGGTGGCCCAGTAGGTGGCAGTTTTTTTATTCTTTTCCATTTTTTTCTTTGTTGCTTTATTTTTTTAATTTTTTCTACTTACAACAAAATACTTACTGTTGCTATTTCTATTTATTTTATTAAAGTTTTTTTATTTTGTTTTATTAAAGTTTATTTTATTTTATTTTGTTTCTACTTATTTATTTTATTAAAGTTTATTTTATTTTATTTTGTTTCTACTTATTTATTAAAGTTTATTTTGTTTCTACTTTTTTTTATTTTTTGCTATTTTTATTTATTTTATGAAAATTCTTTTTGCTTTTAATGTTTTGAACAGAAAATACTTTTCTTAATTTTAGTTGCATAAATTTTATATAATTTTAGTTTCAATAATACTAGAGGTTTATAAAAGCTTTTTAGTTGATTCCTTTAGCTATTAGAGTTTCATTAAAGTTTTCTCAAGGCCTGAAGCTAAGCAACGTGCAGGTGAGCATTGCGCCTCTCTTTTATTTTTAATAACTTATTACAAGTCCGGACTTTTTTTGCGTTCAGTATGCACCATTCAAAGCCACGTCATCAACTTTCAACCCTTTCTGACATAATTTGTTATTTTTCATGCATTTACTGATTTTTTTGAGCTATAAGACCCTGAATTGAAAAGCATTTCAAATGAACTCTGAAAAGGTTGAAAGTTGGCATGGTATCATCATTTCACCCACATAGCATGTGCAAAAAATTAAAGAGGGTTACGGCAAAAACTGGATGCACTTCGTGTATGAATCGGACAATCTCTTTCGAAGTATGAGGGTTTCATACGGAAACTCATCTGTTATAAAGGGATTTCATTTTTTTGAACTTATTTGAACTCCAGACTTTTTCTGTGTTCAAAATGCACCATTCAAAGTCACATCATCAATTTTCAACCCTTTCTGACTTCATTTGTCATTTTTCATGCATTTACTGATTTTTTGAGCTATAAGACCCCGAAATTGAAAAGCATTTCAAATAAGCTCTGAAAAGGTTGAAAGTTGGCATGGTATCATCATTTCACCCACATAGCATGTGCTAAAAAGTTGAGAGGGTTACGGCAAAAACAGGATGCACTTCGTTTACAAAAACATGTAACTGCAGTGATATTCTAGATCAAAGGCATCATCATAATAGTCATGGAGAGAAAGTCTTCACTTTTTCTTCGCTTCTGTCCTTTGCTTATTGCGCCGTAACCATATGGATAATCTTCATCGTTTGACAGGGTGGTTGGGTCAGCCTTGACTTTGAAGGGAGGAATTTCATGAAACTTTTCATAATCTTCGAACATGTCTGTCTTGCCCTCCACTCCCACGATGTCTCTTTTTCTGAAAGAACTATGTGGCGCTTTGGCTCATCTTATGATGTGTTCGCTTCCTTATCTTTTCTTTTTCTCGGTTTGGTAGACATGTCCTTCACATAGAAAACATGTGCCACATCATTGGCTAGGACGAACGGTTCGTCTGTGTACCCAAGATTGTTCAGATCCACTGTTGCCATTCCGTACTGTGGGTCTACCTGTACCCCGCCTCCTGACAGATTGACATTGACCCATTTGCACTTAAGCAAAGGGACCTTAAAATCATGTCCTAGTCAAGTTCCCATATGTCCATTATGTAACCATAATATGTGTCCTTTCCCCTATTGGTTACTGCATCAAAGCGGACACCGCTGTTTTGGTTGGTGCTCTTTTGATCTTGGGCGATCGTGTAAAATGTATTCCCATTTATCTGGTATCCTTTGTAAGTCAATACAGTCGAAGATGGTCCCCTGGACAACGAGTACAGCTCATCACAAACAGTGCTGTCACCTCTGAGACGTGTTTCCATCCAACTGCCGAAAGTCCTGATGTGTTCACATGTAATCCAGTCGTCACACTGCTCCGGGTGTTTGGAGCGCAGACTGTTCTTGTGTTCATCGACATACGGGGTCACCAAGGTAGAGTTAGTAGAACTGTGTAGTCTACTTGAGACCAAGAATGCCCGTCCCTGCATATTATTGAGTCCCCTCCAAGCGTGCCTTTTCCAGTCAGTCTCCCCTCTTACCGCGATTTAGGGAGACCAATCTTCTTAAGGCCAGGAATGAAGTCAACGCAAAACCCAATGACATCCTCTGTTTGATGGCCCATGGAGATGCTTCCTTCTGGCCTAGCGCGGTTACGGACATATTTCTTTAGGACTCCCATGAACCTCTCAAAGGGGAACATATTGTGTAGAAATACGGGGCCCAGAATGACAATCTCGTCGACTAGATGAACTAGGACGTGCGTCATGATATTGAAGAAGGATGGTGGGAACACCAGCTCGAAACTGACAAGACATTGCGCCACATCACTCCTTAGCCTTGGTATGATTTCTGGATCGATCACCTTCTGAGAGATTGCATTGAGGAATGCACATAGCTTCACAATGGCTAATCGGACGTTTTCCGGTAGAAGCCCCCTCAATGCAACCGGAAGCAGTTGCGTCATAATCACGTGGCAGTCATGAGACTTTAGGTTCTGGAACTTTTTCTCTGGCATATTTATTATTCCCTTTATATTCGACGAGAAGCCAGACGGGACCTTCATACTGAGCAGGCATTCAAAGAAGATTTCCTTCTCTTCTTTGGTAAGAGCGTAGCTGGCAGGACCTTCATACTGCTTTGGAGGCATGCCGTCTTTTTCGTGCAAACGTTGCAGGTCCTCCCGTGCCTCCGGTGTATCTTTTGTCTTCCCATACACGCCCAAGAAGCCTAGCAGGTTCACGCAAAGGTTCTTCGTCACGTGCATCACGTCGATTGAAGAGCGGACCTCTAGGTCTTTCCAGTAGGGTAGGTCCCAAAATATAGATTTCTTCTTCCACATGGGTGCGCGTCCCTCGCGTCATTCGAACAGATAGTCCGCCGGGACCCTTTCCAAAGATTACGTGTAAATCATTGACCATAGCAAGTACGTGATCACTGGTACGCATGGCGGGCTTCTTCCGGTGATCTACCTCGCCTTTGAAATGCTTGCCTTTCTTTCGACATTGATGGTTGGTCGGAAGAAATCGACGATGGCCCAGGTACACATTCTTCCTGCATTTGTCCAGGTATATACTTCCAGTGTCAGCTAAACAGTGCGTGTATGCGTGGTATTCCTTGTTTGTCTGTCCTGAAAGGTTACTGAGAGCGGGCCAATCGTTGATGGTTACAAACAGCAACGCGCGCAGGTTAAATTCCTCCTGTTTGTGCTCATCCCACACACGTACACCATTTCCATTCCACAACTGTAAAAGTTCTTCAACTAATGGCCTTAGGTACACATCAATGTCATTGTCGGGTTGCTTAGGGCCTTGGATGAGAACTGGCATCATAATGAACTTTCGCTTCATGCACATCCAAGGAGAAAGGTTATACATACATAGAGTCACGGGCCAGGTGTTGTGATTGCTGTTCTGCTCCCCGAAAGGATTAATATCATCCGCGCTTAAACCAAACCATACGTTCATTGGGTCACCTGCAAACTCAGCCCGGTACTTTATCTCGATTTTTCTCCACTATGACCCGTCAGCGGGTGCTCTCAATTTCCCGTCTTTCTTACGGTCCTCTCTGTGCCATCGCATCAACTTGGCATGCTCTTCGTTTCTGAACAGACGTTTCAACCGTGGTATTATAGGAGCATACCACATCACCTTCGCAGGAACCCTCTTCCCGGGGGGCTCGCCGTCAACATCACCAGGGTCATCTCGTCTGATCTTATACCGCAATGCACCGCATACCGGGCATGCGTTTAAATCCTCGTACGCACCGCGGTAGAGGATGCAGTCATTAGGGCATGCATGTATCTTCTGCACCTCCAATCCTAGAGGGCATACGACCTTCTTTGCTGCGTACGTACTGTCGGGCAATTCGTTATCCTTTGGAAGCTTCTTCTTCAATATTTTCAGTAGCTTCTCAAATCCTTTGTCAGGCACAACATTCTCTGCCTTCCACTGCAGCAATTCCAGTACGGTACCGAGCTTTGTGTTGCCATCTTCGCAATTGGGGTACAACCCTTTTTTGTGATCCTCTAACATGCGATCGAACTTCAGCTTCTCCTTTTGACTTTCGCACTGTCTCCTTGCATCAACAATGACCCGGCGGAGATCATCATCGGGCACAATATCGTCTGGTTCCTCTTGATCTTCAGCAGCTTCCCCCGTTGCAGCATAACCGTATTCCGGGGGCACATAGTTGTCATCGTCCTCTTCTTCTTCGTTGTCTTCCATCATAACCCCTATTTATCCGTGCTTGGTCCAAACATTATAGTGTGGCATGAAACCCTTATAAAGCAGGTGGGTGTGAAGGATTTTCGGTCAGAGTAAGACTTCGTATTCCCACATATAGGGCATGGACAACACATCAAACCATTCTGCTTGTTTGCCTCAGCCACTTCGAGAAAATTATGCACGCCATTACCGTACTCGGAGGTGTGTCTGTCACCGTACATCCATTGCCGGTTCATCTGCGTGCATTATATATAATTAAGTGTGTCAAAAACCATTACAGAACATCATGGATAGATAAGTGATCAAATTAATAGAAGTTCATCATCACATTAAAACCAAAGTACATACATAGTTCTCATTGAACAACATATAGCTCTCCAGAGCATCTAATTAAACCATACATTGAAACTATGTAAAACATTTCAATGCAACAACAAATGTGATCATAATCGCAACCAAGGTAACAACTAATCCAACGGCATAATGATACCAAGCCTCGGTATGAATGGCATATTTTCTTATCTTTCTAATCTTCAAACGCATTGCATCCATCTTGATCTTGTGATCATCGACGACATCCGCAATATGCAACTCCAATATCATCTTCTCCTCCTCAATTTTTTATTTTTCCTTCAAGTAATTGTTTTCTTCTTCAACTAAATTTAACCTCTCGACAATAGGGTCGGTTGGAATTTCCGGTTCACATACCTCCTAGATAAATAAAATCTATGTCACGTTGGTCGGCATAATTGTCATAAACAATAAATGAACCAAATAGTTATAAAAGATAATATATATATACCACATCTGAATCATAGACAGGACGAGGGCCAACGAGGGCGGATACCAAAACCATCGCACTATATAATAACAAGCAATAATAAAAGTAAGAAAATCAGACAAGTATCTATCTAAAGTAAGAATTTTTTCTTTCAGAAAGAAGATAAGAACAAGAGGCTCACCACGGTGGTGCCGGCGACGAGATCGGCGCGGGCGATCGACGGCGGTGAAGACGGGGACGGGACGTGACGGACCGCTAAACCTAGACAAATCTCGAGGAAAATGGAGCTTCGAGGTCGAGCTTCGAGAGGATAAAGCTTAACTAGTGTGGCTCGGGCATTTCTTCGAACACCTCATGTGCATAGGAGGTGAGCTAGAGCACCACAAAGCTCTTCCCTCGCCGGCCAGAAAAAACAGAGCAGTGTGAAGTGCTCTGCTCGGGCGATGGGGTATATATAGGCAACTCATTAGTCCCAGTTCGTGGCAGGAACCGGGACTAAAGGCCCCCCTTCTGTCCCGGTTCCAGCCACGAACCGGGACCAATGGCTGTGGGCCAGGAGCGAGGACCATTGGTCCCGGTTCGTGCCTGAAACCGGGACAAATGGGTCCAGACGAACCGGGACCAATGCCCCACGAGGCCCGGCCGGCCCCTGGGCGCACGAATCGGGACGTATGCCCCCCATGGTTCCGGTTCGTGACTGAACCGGGACTAATGGGCTGGCCAGGCCCGAACCAAAGCCCTGTTTTCTACTAGTGTGATCCGAGGCCATCCGTCACGCTCGGACATTGACTTCATTTTGCCATGTCCTGTTTGTTGAACTATGGTTTGCTTTGCTTTGTTTCAAACTTGGGCATCCGAACAGTTTGTATCATATGATCGACGTGCATGGATTGCATGGATTTGAGAATCGGAATTTATCATATGTGAATGTGGGGCGCAACATTTGAGGGGTGCCCGGTCAATGCCCGCAGACCCATCCGGACGCGTTCGCCGGCGTTTGAGGGGCCGGATTTGCCAAATCCGACTGTAGATGCTCTTACATCGCATACCTCAAGGCGCATGAAATTAGTCAACGTGATTGTCTATAGTCGACAAAGCATCGTTGGCGAATATGTGTGCCTCTTGGACGAGGCGACGACTGAGTTTCGTACTCCAACATCGGATTCCCTTTTTTGTTGCCCCTTCGTTTTTGTTTTGTTTGTTACATAGCCTAGCATGTACTCCTTCCGTTCTTAAATATAAGGTGTATTAATTTTTTTTAAAAAAAAGTCAAACGTTGTCTATGTTTGACCAACTTTATAGCAAAATATATAAATATTTACAATAGTAAATATAGAAAAATATTTCGTGGTGAATCTAGTGATAATGATTTGGTATTCTAGACATTGATATTTTTGTCTATAAACTTGGTCAAAGTTAGAGAATTTTGACTTTTTGAAAAGAAATACCTTGTATTTAGGAAGGAAGGGAGCATTTTTTTTATTAACCTCGCTTGTTTAGAAAAAGAACATTGGATACAATCAGATAAGAGGTCGTTTGAATCCACAAATACACAAAAGAACCTAAAAAAAGAGGAAACCAACTCAGATTCTTGAGCCTTCAAATTCTCGCCAAAGCCACAATTGTACCCGTTGTCGTTGCGCCCCCGTAACTGTCGTCAAGAATGGGCAACATTAAGAAAGACAACTATGAAGCACTTGCGAAAGACGTGTAGAGGACCAAATCTTGTTGACTCACCACAATAGTAGATCATTGCATATGATGAAGATTGCCAATCGTGCGAAGCATGTTGCGGGGGCACCACACCAATATAAGCAGACAACTGTGCCAGTATCCTCAGACCAAGCCGATGATATTGCTAAAAAATACTCGAAAGAAGAGATTTTTGAGGAAGGCGACGTCGTTGATGAAGGCCACAGAGTCATATACCGACGGGCATAAAAGAATCAGTCAGTCATCCATGAAGAGTCAACGGGGCAAAATCTCAAGGTCCTCGGCAACTCCATACCAAGTGTTGTCGAGACGTGATTGGAACCAGAGGACTTTTGTCCAAGATAACAATGGCATAACCATGGGAGTGATGCCACAATGATACCGAAGCCCAACCAAAGAGTTTCTTTGTACCCAAAGAAAGATGAAAATCATCTCCTCTTCGCCCCGGTGTCCGAAAATTAGAGGGAAGCGGAGATTCGATATGGCCCTAAACCCTAAACACTAAGAAGATCGGCTTAGTGTTAACTAGCAATGACGGATCGAGTGGCCTGTAATTCTTGTCTTTTCTAAGAGCAAGTATAATAGGATGATGTAGGCGGGCTGTAAGCCTTTAAATATTATATTTTGGATGAGTTGAAGGAGAGAGAAGGAGATAAGGAAAACGGGCTACTGATTAACAGCCGGCTGCAACACATGCTCATAGGCATGTTGTGAGAGAGTAAGGTGGGCCATGTATTAAAAAAATAGTACTCCCCCCGTCCCATAATGTAAGACGTTTTTTCATACTAGTGTAGTGTCAAAAAGCGTTTTACATTATGGGACGGAGGGAGTACATATTTATATGCAACGATTATACTTGCTGGCTATAAACTTGGCTATAGATAATGTGGCGAGGCCATATAGCCAGCTGTTGGCTATACTATTAACCATGCTCTAACGAGAAAAGCAGAGCATCTGCGGAAATGTAGACACTTGTACAGTTACGCTAGCTGGTGTATGCTCAGTTCATCAGTTCAAAGTTCAAACGATGCTTAGCTGCACAACGTGGCCAGTGCCCAGTGGCCTACACCTGGATGCACTTATGCACTCAACCGAAGCGCGGACCGCCAGATGACTCCTCGTTTTTGAACACCTGGCGAGCCGCGCCACTGTCACGCAGTTGGCATGGATTCTAATCCTTGGACGCGAGTGCGTCCTCGCGTAAACACCGCATCTATAGCCCGCGTGTTTGAAGAAGACGCGACGAGGCTCGTCACACCAGCTGCTTCTGCCTTCATTTTGATCAACTAGTAAAATGCCCGTGCGTTGTCACGGGCAATAATACATGTACAAATTTTAGACGTGTCCATCTAATTGAATGACAAAGTTTAGTTGAGGATTATCTAACTCAATGTTGAGATGAAGCAGCGTACATCTGTACTGACTTGAATTTAAGAAGAGCACACACATTTCTTTTCATTTAGCATATAACTATCCACTTCACATGAAATATTTGAAGTAAGCTTGCAAAAAATAGCATTGTTCATATTTAGATTAAAAGAATAAAAACTGTAATAACGTATTGATACAGAGTAAACAAAGCTATTTCACAATGTTGTAATAAAATTACACATATGCTTCTCCGACTAAAAAAAGTTTATCCCAATTCTCTTCACCAAATCACGCACGACTTGTGGAATATTTTATACGCATTCATTGTCCTTGTACGACAGCAAGTGTACCAACACCTGATTTTGTAGGTCATAATCATCCTGCACGTGCATTATGCTGTCATGCAAGGCTCACATCTAAAAGGACACATGAATGGTGAATGTAGAGTACTCACCAGAACAACTGGTAATCCATGTTCATGATCATGCCACGCGCGCATAAACTTTAAAACTAAAAACCCAGACAGATTGCTGGATAGGAGTAAATGTTTTTAGCAATATGATAGATGAAAATGGGGTAGTGCGAGCAGCCTAGCTTTATTATTTCCTTCCCTTCCGCTGAACTCGGGATTTTCTTGCTGCATGTGACGCGCCGCCTTAACTGCCCTGCAATCTCGGCGATTATCTTCCCTACATAGGGCAATCTCCGCGATTATCTTCCCTACATAAACGTGATTGCTTCCCTCTGATTTATTTACCGATTGGCTAGCGCCATTATCGCATGCAAAAATATCGGGAGCAAGAAAATGGCCAGAGATGTCGCTCCGTTTTATTGTATCGTATACTTTTACTCTGAGTGGAAACATCCCATCCAGCGACAAATTTGGCGGGTCTATGGCGGATAAGACGGAATCACCAAGCAGTCCACTTTTTGAGTCTTTTGATATTCGTTTTGCTAGAAGGACAGCAAATGTTGATACTCATGACTGTGCGTGAGTGGCGCAGAAGCACGTTGGCTGGACCATAGCCCTCATTATCTTCAAGAGGAACCATATTTTCCTTGTTGCAAGAAGTGTCTTCTTGTTCTAACCATGGCACGTGAGGTATAGTTGCTTAGAAACATGGAACAACGAAATTGCTATATTTGCAAGTAATAATATGCCTACTATTAAGCACCTTTAACAACTGACGTATCTTGACTTGATTCTGTCTCTTGGGAATGAACCAATAGTCAAGCTTTCTTTTGTTGATAGGCTTCACTACGCTTTTTAAGTAGCTCATCTTTTTTATCTGCATCCATCTGCGCATATCGTTCCCTAGCACGTTGCCGCTTGCGCTCTTTCACATCTATAGGTTCCCCTCCATTATTAATATCGATGACACCTAAAAAACAGAATAATAATTTAGTTATTTCTTGTGCATCAGATTGTACAAATTCACAGCATTAAATCATTAAATATTACTTTGGTTCGTAGAGTTCGACATGTCTTTGAAGGGAGTACGATCACTCGATCGCGTCGGAGACTTCATCTGCAAGGAAGATAGTATCAAAAAAAAGTTTCTCTTACGTGGCCACCGTGGTAAGATTGTAGAGTGCACACTTATTCTACCTCATTCCAATTCATATTCGACTTATGCACTCCTGTTTATTATACCACGAATTAAAATCACTAATGATGATGATTTAAAAATTATTCATGCAAGTATGCTAGTTGTCCAATGTCTACAGTGAAATTCAGTTGACATTACCTCAAGAGCATAAATGATCGTGTTGTTGATGCAAATTAAAATGATACATATTTTATATCCATAAAATTAATAGCACGTGGTACCACAAGTATCTTGCATTCTCTTGAGTCACAACATTTCATCAGACTATTTTTTTAGGACCGTTTACCATACATTAGATATTGTCCACATGAGAAAATATAAGAAATGGAGGCATCGTTGTACAAGAGAAAAACACAGCGTAGTATAACATTTGGCCCACCCACGAGAACTAATCTGGTCAACGGCCTATTACATCAAGTGCCACCATCCATCCATTCTAAATTGGCCCAACTTGGGCCTGCCAGCACCGCTGTGCCACTATGCGCACCGTCCGATCCCCTGGACGGCACAGATCAACAACACGATCGCAAAATCAGCACCGGTGGAAACCCTACCCAAAATATCCTCCAATTTTCGCCGTCATTCACGGAAAGGAAGGAGATAGCGGCTGCGTCGGCGCCGAATTCCTTGCCGGCGTAACCGCGCCGGCAATTCGCGATGCTCGACGGCGATGTCGCGTCCGGCGTCGATCTATCCCGCTGTGCTCGTTGAGGATGTGGTGCCGCCGTCCTTGAAGGCGGACGTCCTGGCCATGGTGATGGGGGCTGCGTGGGCCGTCGCCATTGATGGCAGGCTGCGCGCGCTACGGTGACGGCGGGCCGGGAGACGGCGTCCGCGCGGAAGACGGAGGCTGAGCGGTTTCTGTGTGCTGGAGTTTGCTCCGGCGGCGTGGAGAGGAGCTGCAGCCGGCGCATCGCAAAGGGATGGAGGCCCCCTTCTCCCAGCCAGTCACCGATTATATGTGGGTACGTGTATTTCTGCAACCTCATCTGAAGCATACTATTCTATTATGCTCGAAGCCCAAATAGTAAACAGGATGCGCTTTGCATAGAGTCGATGCTCACAAACATGGGGCTAATTATACATGGTAAACATGAATAAACTATAGGTCTTACCGAACCAAATTAGATAGGAGTCTGCGTGCGTTTATCTTAGCGGCGTGGCACCCGGGTTGATAGTGGAGCTGATTGAATTGGAGGCGGGGACAGATTAGCAGGAAACCAATGCCACGAAGAGTGCGTGAGGTTCGTATGCCAAGCAGACTTATATGCAACCATGGATAGGAAAGTGATCCCGTATTAATTAATTAGAGTTAATGCGCATTATTACACAAGGAATTAGTGGGGAAACAAAAAAAATGGAAAGAACATAGATATAGCAGTTGATCCCGGACAGAATCTCATCTGTCATTGATTTCTTTCATCTAGCTGGATTTATAATGATGACAACACGTACTATAAAAATAGATCCTTGTGAAGCTGTTTTAGAGGCGACGAACACTAAGTGGCTGTGCGAACATAATAACATTTGAACATCATTATAGAGCATCGAAGTGAATTTTGCATCAGACTTGAACCCTCCTCATTCATTGAACGTGAACATGGCTCGTTCGTTGAACAATCAAGCTGGCCCGGTTGAGCATCTCCTAGTGCCGCACGGCAGGCTGCCAGCTCGTAGGACTGCTGGTTGTCTGGTTGGAAGACAAGCTGGCTCATGTATGTCGTTTTCAAGAACCGTACAAAATAGGTTTAATAAAACAACATACAATCCATATTTTTATATAAGATGGTCATGTTAAACATTCTTCGATTACACAAGCACTCACGTTGTGCTCTGTTGACCTCAAGCAGTGTGGCACCTAAAGTCCAGAGCCCCTGCTTTGCTAGTCCCCACCGCATCAAGTGGCGTGACACATGCTGGTCCCAGACACGTAGGTAGATAAACTCCCTCCTGGTTGAGCAATAAAATGTTAGCCCACTGCCATGCATCACATGTCGGTATGGTGTGGTACGGTCGTCTGACCTGTGTAACATTATTTTGCTGACATGCATCACTATGCCAATGACATCTGGGAAAAAATGATGTGAATTTGTTAAGAAAGTCTGGCTCAACTACATGTCAGCAAAATTCATTGTGAGATGATACAATGCACCTGCAAGCATCCTGTTTCTGAGGCTGTAGACATCTATAAAATCAATGAATCGTGGCGGCAACGAAGGGATGTTAATGCTGGCCCTGGCAAGAAGTATTTCAGTGCGCGAGTGGAGGACGATGTAAAAGTCACATGGCACCGGCAATGCAACTGGCAGATGCATAGCTGCTGGTTCAAAACCAACTTTTTTGAATAAGTGTACTGAGCCGGCACGTAGGTTGTCGCTGAAGCGATATGCGATCGGTTGAAATGGATCAAATGCAATTGCATCCATTTTGACCCCCTGGAAATCTATTGCATACATTAGCAGCATGTTGAATATATTATCAGCAGATCACTTGATAGCATATCTTCTTTGAATACTTACAGTTTGGTCGATGAGGATGGCGTGAAAGATGGCTGCTCCACTCCGGGTATGTTTGATGCGAGCATACAAAACCTTTGCCGTTGCGTCCCAACCTCTACTGTATATATGTAGGTTTTCTATTTCGCTGAACCTTACATGTCTGCAATTGGTTGACAAAGAGCACAATTCTGTATATTTCCTAATGCAAATAACTAAAAGCAGGAATGGATAAAATGTTGCCTGGCGATCGGCGGTGGAGGGCCAACGGGAGCGGGAACGAAGTTCACAGGCGGTGGTGCCATGACCCTCTTCGAGCCAGGACGGCCCATCCTGGGTCCCATCGGCATGAGTGCTAAGACCCGATTTCTCTTCTAACACGACTCATGGTTCAGAACGCAAGGACGTATATTGACTGATCTGACTATTTTCATTTTCATTGGCGCCAAGTAAACCATGGTGATAGGAAAAAGGAAGTGATTGAAAGAAGGAGATTGATCAACGTTTGATTGAAAGAAGGAAGGAGATTTATCACCGTCATGAATGAATTGATTGCCATGCATGAATTGATTGCGTTTCGATTGATTGTTGATTGATTCCGCTTGGTTGCCTTATGTGAATTATTTCTTTACCAAAGATAGAGTCGATTGGAGGGAGAAAAGAAAATCGGCAGAGGGAGAAAATCGGTGGGGAGAAAACCGGTGTCGGGAGAAAAAAAATCGCTGGAGGGGAGGGGGGATCGTACGAAGGGGTTGGACGAAGAGGGGGAACGTAAGAGGGGAAACGGAACCTTACGTTTCTTTTAGGTAGTAGAGAAATACTTACAGTTTGGTCGATGAGGATGGCGTGAAAGATGGCTGCTCCACTCCGGGTATGTTTGATGCGAGCATACAAAACCTTTGCCGTTGCGTCCCAACCTCTACTGTATATATGTAGGTTTTCTATTTCGCTGAACCTTACATGTCTGCAATTGGTTGACAAAGAGCACAATTCTGTATATTTCCTAATGCAAATAACTAAAAGCAGGAATGGATAAAATGTTGCCTGGCGATCGGCGGTGGAGGGCCAACGGGAGCGGGAACGAAGTTCACAGGCGGTGGTGCCCTGGCCCTCTTCGAGCCAGGACGGCCCATCCTGGGTCCCATCGGCATGAGTGCTAAGACCCGATTTCTCTTCTAACACGACTCATGGTTCAGAACGCAAGGACGTATATTGACTGATCTGACTATTTTCATTTTCATTGGCGCCAAGTAAACCATGGTGATAGGAAAAAGGAAGTGATTGAAAGAAGGAGATTGATCAACGTTTGATTGAAAGAAGGAAGGAGATTTATCACCGTCATGAATGAATTGATTGCCATGCATGAATTGATTGCGTTTCGATTGATTGTTGATTGATTCCGCTTGGTTGCCTTATGTGAATTATTTCTTTACCAAAGATAGAGTCGATTGGAGGGAGAAAAGAAAATCGGCAGAGGGAGAAAATCGGTGGGGAGAAAACCGGTGTCGGGAGAAAAAAAAATCGCTGGAGGGGAGGGGGGATCGTACGAAGGGGTTGGACGAAGAGGGGGAACGTAAGAGGGGAAACGGAACCTTACGTTTCTTTTAGGTAGTAGAGAAATACTTACAGTTTGGTCGATGAGGATGGCGTGAAAGATGGCTGCTCCACTCCGGGTATGTTTGATGCGAGCATACAAAACCTTTGCCGTTGCGTCCCAACCTCTACTGTATATATGTAGGTTTTCTATTTCGCTGAACCTTACATGTCTGCAATTGGTTGACAAAGAGCACAATTCTGTATATTTCCTAATGCAAATAACTAAAAGCAGGAATGGATAAAATGTTGCCTGGCGATCGGCGGTGGAGGGCCAACGGGAGCGGGAACGAAGTTCACAGGCGGTGGTGCCCTGGCCCTCTTCGAGCCAGGACGGCCCATCCTGGGTCCCATCGGCATGAGTGCTAAGACCCGATTTCTCTTCTAACACGACTCATGGTTCAGAACGCAAGGACGTATATTGACTGATCTGACTATTTTCATTTTCATTGGCGCCAAGTAAACCATGGTGATAGGAAAAAGGAAGTGATTGAAAGAAGGAGATTGATCAACGTTTGATTGAAAGAAGGAAGGAGATTTATCACCGTCATGAATGAATTGATTGCCATGCATGAATTGATTGCGTTTCGATTGATTGTTGATTGATTCCGCTTGGTTGCCTTATGTGAATTATTTCTTTACCAAAGATAGAGTCGATTGGAGGGAGAAAAGAAAATCGGCAGAGGGAGAAAATCGGTGGGGAGAAAACCGGTGTCGGGAGAAAAAAAATCGCTGGAGGGGAGGGGGGATCGTACGAAGGGGTTGGACGAAGAGGGGGAACGTAAGAGGGGAAACGGAACCTTACGTTTCTTTTAGGTAGTAGAGAAATACTTACAGTTTGGTCGATGAGGATGGCGTGAAAGATGGCTGCTCCACTCCGGGTATGTTTGATGCGAGCATACAAAACCTTTGCCGTTGCGTCCCAACCTCTACTGTATATATGTAGGTTTTCTATTTCGCTGAACCTTACATGTCTGCAATTGGTTGACAAAGAGCACAATTCTGTATATTTCCTAATGCAAATAACTAAAAGCAGGAATGGATAAAATGTTGCCTGGCGATCGGCGGCGGAGGGCCAACGGGAGCGGGAACGAAGTTCACAGGCGGTGGTGCCCTGGCCCTCTTCGAGCCAGGACGGCCCATCCTGGGTCCCATCGGCATGAGTGCTAAGACCCGATTTCTCTTCTAACACGACTCATGGTTCAGAACGCAAGGACGTATATTGACTGATCTGACTATTTTCATTTTCATTGGCGCCAAGTAAACCATGGTGATAGGAAAAAGGAAGTGATTGAAAGAAGGAGATTGATCAACGTTTGATTGAAAGAAGGAAGGAGATTTATCACCGTCATGAATGAATTGATTGCCATGCATGAATTGATTGTGTTTCGATTGATTGTTGATTGATTCCGCTTGGTTGCCTTATGTGAATTATTTCTTTACCAAAGATAGAGTCGATTGGAGGGAGAAAAGAAAATCGGCAGAGGGAGAAAATCGGTGGGGAGAAAACCGGTGTCGGGAGAAAAAAATCGCTGGAGGGGAGGGGGATCGTACGAAGGGGTTGGACGAAGAGGGGGAACGTAAGAGGGGAAACGGAACCTTACGTTTCTTTTAGGTAGTAGAGAAATACTTACAGTTTGGTCGATGAGGATGGCATGAAAGATGGCTGCTCCACTCCGGGTATGTTTGATGCGAGCATACAAAACCTTTGCCGTTGCGTCCCAACCTCTACTGTATATATGTAGGTTTTCTATTTCGCTGAACCTTACATGTCTGCAATTGGTTGACAAAGAGCACAATTCTGTATATTTCCTAATGCAAATAACTAAAAGCAGGAATGGATAAAATGTTGCCTGGCGATCGGCGGTGGAGGGCCAACGGGAGCGGGAACGAAGTTCACAGGCGGTGGTGCCATGACCCTCTTCGAGCCAGGACGGCCCATCCTGGGTCCCATCGGCATGAGTGCTAAGACCCGATTTCTCTTCTAACACGACTCATGGTTCAGAACGCAAGGACGTATATTGACTGATCTGACTATTTTCATTTTCATTGGCGCCAAGTAAACCATGGTGATAGGAAAAAGGAAGTGATTGAAAGAAGGAGATTGATCAACGTTTGATTGAAAGAAGGAAGGAGATTTATCACCGTCATGAATGAATTGATTGCCATGCATGAATTGATTGCGTTTCGATTGATTGTTGATTGATTCCGCTTGGTTGCCTTATGTGAATTATTTCTTTACCAAAGATAGAGTCGATTGGAGGGAGAAAAGAAAATCGGCAGAGGGAGAAAATCGGTGGGGAGAAAACCGGTGTCGGGAGAAAAAAATCGCTGGAGGGGAGGGGGATCGTACGAAGGGGTTGGACGAAGAGGGGGAACGTAAGAGGGGAAACGGAACCTTACGTTTCTTTTAGGTAGTAGAGAAATACTTACAGTTTGGTCGATGAGGATGGCATGAAAGATGGCTGCTCCACTCCGGGTATGTTTGATGCGAGCATACAAAACCTTTGCCGTTGCGTCCCAACCTCTACTGTATATATGTAGGTTTTCTATTTCGCTGAACCTTACATGTCTGCAATTGGTTGACAAAGAGCACAATTCTGTATATTTCCTAATGCAAATAACTAAAAGCAGGAATGGATAAAATGTTGCCTGGCGATCGGCGGTGGAGGGCCAACGGGAGCGGGAACGAAGTTCACAGGCGGTGGTGCCATGACCATCTTCGAGCCAGGACGGCCCATCCTGGGTCCCATCGGCATGAGTGCTAAGACCCGATTTCTCTTCTAACACGACTCATGGTTCAGAACGCAAGGACATATATTGACTGATCTGACTATTTTCATTTTCATTGGCGCCAAGTAAACCATGGTGATAGGAAAAAGGAAGTGATTGAAAGAAGGAGATTGATCAACGTTTGATTGAAAGAAGGAAGGAGATTTATCACCGTCATGAATGAATTGATTGTCATGCATGAATTGATTGCGTTTCGATTGATTGTTGATTGATTTCGCTTGGTTGCCTTATGTGAATTATTTCTTTACCAAAGATAGAGTCGATTGGAGGGAGAAAAGAAAATCGGCAGAGGGAGAAAATCGGTGGGGAGAAAACCGGTGTCGGGAGAAAAAAATCGCTAGAGGGGAGGGGGGATCGTACGAAGGGGTTGGACGAAGAGGGGGAACGTAAGAGGGGAAACGGAACCTTACATTTCTTTTAGGTAGTATATAGACTAGTTTTTTTTAGGGTATTTTAATCAACTAGCTGACACGTACAGATAGTCGGACGCTAACGGAGCTGGCAGCGACGAGATCCCCTTGGATATCCGTGTCGCCCATGCATGCACCGCCTCCGTCACCGTCAGTCGGGGTCAGGTCGATCGATCGCCCCACCGCAACAGCAAGCCGGACGGGAGGCAAAAGGTAGGGAAACCGGGCAATAATCGCGCGGAAAAGGCATCGGCGCCCACCCGAAAGGTGGCCGCGTTGCCTTTGGACGCTTCCGCCGCCCGGTGTACGGCCAGCCGGGTTGGGCCATCGCCGGACGGAGGGAGCTGGCTGGGCTAGGTGCCCTCCGCCTAGGCCGCGCGCCGGAAGACCGGGCCGGGGCTGGCTCAATCATGGTGCGCTGGTGGCCTCGCCGATGCCGCTGCGTGTTGCACATGCATGGCCGCGCTGCAGCTTTAGGCTAGCCAGCGGGCCACGGCGCCGATGGTGTGCCCACTGCCCGGCACCGACCGCTGACACGCACACGCCTTTGGAAGAAAGGAAGAAAGAACAGGTTCGTTCGGGGGCACTCAGTCGACGGAGTGACCACCCCAATGTTCCGAGGTCCACACACGCCATCCATCATCCATGCGTCGACCGTATCGAGTAGCGCGCTGCTCCTGTGCACGGACCACGGGCGCGGAGATCGACGAAGGTAGGCATGCAGAACATAGACGTACGTACTCGTAGCGCAGCGGCGCCGTGCCGTGCGCGGTGAGTCTACGCCGTGGAATATCACAAACAGGAAATGTGATAGTGCAATGTTCATCTCGAGCTAGTGTTCCGCGTCAATGCATGCAAAGAGCAAGTCTTCCACGTCAATGCGCGCATAAAATGTTCTAGGACAAAGATGGCATATCGTACGTACGCACGTACGTGCATGGAATTTCAAGGTTGCACGCAAAGACATTCTGCCCAGCTCGATCTCCCATGTCATTATTCGAGGGTCAACATGAGTAGATACAGTAGTAGTATCAGTATAGTGTTTTTTTTTTAAAGATCCAGCAAATTGCTGGCTTCAATTAGATTTAGCAGAAAGCAGCGGGAAAACAACATGAAGAGGATCCGAAGATCAAAGAAAAAGAAAAGCCGCAACCCTATTGGTTGCAAGACAACATCACACTTACACTGCGGATCGCCATCCACCCACAACAGGATGCTCCGACTCCGGCAAAGAAACAATGGAGAATTAGACAAGGCTGGCGTCAGAGAAGATCGCCGAACAGACCACATGTCGCCCGTCATCGTACGCCAACGGGGCCCAGACCGCAGCTTCGACTTCACAGCAACAAGCAGCCGAGGTAATCTTGTAGACACGCCGAAGAAGAGCCGACTACCACAATCAATGCCACACCTCCGACAATGCTCACCGCCATCATCGTTGCCACAGAAGCCTAACCGACGGACACGACCAAGTAGCACGAACGGCTTCCCCCACCTATCACTGGTCCCTCTGGCAGGCAAGAAGCTTCTGGAACGATGCCCCAAGAGGTGCGACACACGTTGCCATCATCGCCTGATCCCTGAGGATCAAGGGTTTCCCCCGAGCATTCTTGCATAGTGGAGCGAGCAGAAACGCTTCAGCAACGCCTTCTAGAAGGAAGCGGCGCCCGCAGGCGTCGCCTGCCCCAGCCCAAGACTAGCAGCAAGGCCTTCACCCGGCGCTGCATTGCCAACCACCAAGCTCAGCCAGACCACCACCACAGTCGCGCGCCCGGCGGCCGCTGGCCCCGCGCGCCCAACGTCCGCCGCAACCACCTTCAGATCTGGACGCCGGGGCCCAGATCTCCATCGTTGCCACCGGTCCACGCCGGATAACCGCCAGCCCCATGCGCCCGACGGTCATCGCAGCCACCCGCAGAACTGGACGCCGGGGCCCGATCTGCCACTCACTGGCCCCTTGGAGCCCACGGCCGCCGGCGCACAGAGCCGCCTACAGCCTCCGCGTCGCCGAACCCGCTCCTGCCTGACCCTTCTCCTCTGTTGCAGTACAACCGCGGGCACACCGCGCCCTCAGTAGGGCCATCCCCCACCGTGCGCACTCCGGAGGCCCCCACGCCTCATCTCCTCGCCAGATCCGGCCGTCGCGCCACCGGCCGATCCAGATCCGCGAGCACCCAGCCGCAGCAGCCTACGAGGGCCAGCACGCCCGGGCCAGATGCGCCACCTGCAACACCGCCCAGACGTAGGCACCAGCCACGCGTGCACCGCCGCGCCATGTAGCTCCGGGCTGCCGTACCGCCCCGCACCTCCACTGGTCGAGCTGCCCCGCGCCGCTCAGATCCGCTGGAGGAAGAAGGAGCCCCCGCCGCCGCCTACGCCGTGCGGGCTTTGCCTGGCGGCGGCGAGGGGGGGGGGCAGGGGCGGGATTGTAGCTACTCCCGCGGCTAGGGTTTGCTCCCGGGGAGCCCCGTGGGGGAGCATCACCCTATCAGTATAGTGTTGCAGGCTTTGTATTTCTACTATACTTCTGCGTAGACGGACCAATTCTTTTTCTCCAACAAGGGAATGACCAGTGAGGTAGTGGTCATTTTTTTGCGGGATATCTTCAGATCTATTAATCTTCAATCATGGCAGTACAACGAACATCAGAAATAATAAAAATTACATCCAAATCTATAGACCACCTATCAACGACTACAAGCACTGAAGCGAGTGGAAGGCGCGTCGCCGTCATCCCCCCTCCATCGCCGGAGTCGGGCACAACTTGTTGTAGTAGACAGTCACATCGCCAGGATCGTGTTAAGGCCCCATAGGACCAGCACACCAGAACAACAACAGCCGTGGATGAAGAATAACGTAGATCAGAAGGATCCAATCCGAAGACACACGAACGTAGACGAACACCAACCACTAGTAGAAAAAGGGGCTTTCGTTCGGGCCTGACCAGCCCATTAGTCCCAGTTCTGCCACGAACCGGGACCAATGGAGGCATTTGCCCCGGTTCGTGAGCCCAGGGGGCCGGCCAGGGCCTCGTGCGCATTGGTCCTGGTTCGTCTGTGCCCATTTGTCCCGGTTCTTGGCACGAACCGCGACCAATGGGCCTCGCTCCTGGCCCACAACCATTGGTCCCGGTTCATGGTAGGAACCGGGACAGAAGGATGGCCTTTAGTCCCGGTTCCAGCCACGAACCGGAACCAATGAGTTGCCTATATATACCCCATCGCCGGCGAGTAGAGCACTCCACAGTGCTCTGTTTTTTGCTGGCCGGCGAGGGGGAGGGCATTGGGTGCTCTAGCTCACCTCCTATGCACATGAGGTGTTCGATGAAATGCCCGAGCCACATTAGTTAAGCTTTCTCCTCTCGAAGCTCGACCTCCGAGCTCCATTTTTCCGAGATTTGTCTAGGTTTAGCGGTCCGTCACGCCCCGTCCTCGTCTTCACCGCCGTCGATCGCCCGCGCCGATCTCGTCGCCCGCACCACCGTGGTGAGCCTCTTGTTCTTATCTTCTTTCTGAAAGAAAAAAATCTTACTTTAGATAGATACTTGTCTAATTTTCTTACTTTTGACACACATAATTATATATAATGCACGCAGATGAACCGGCAATGGATGTACGGTGACAGACACACCTCTGAGTACATTAAGGGCGTGCATAATTTTCTCGAAGTGGCTGAGGCAAACAAGCAGAATGGTTTTATGTGTTGTCCATGCCCTAATTGTGGAATACGAGGTCTTACTCTGACAAGAAAATCCTTCACACCCACCTGCTTTATAAGGGTTTCATGCCACACTATAATGTTTGGACGAAGCACGGAGAAATAGGGGTTATGATGGAAGACAACGAAGAAGAGGAGGACGATGACAACTATGTGCCCCCTGAATACGGTGATGCTGCAACGGGGGAAGCTGAAGATCAAGAGGAAGCTGAAGATCCAGAGGAACCAGACGATGTGCCCGATGATGATCTCCGCCGGGTCATTGTTGATGCAAGGGAAAAGTGCGAAAGTGAAAAGGAGAAGCTGAAGTTCGATCGCATGTTAGAGGATCACAAAAAAGGGTTGTACCCCAATTGCGAAGATGGCAACACAAAGCTCGGTACCGTACTGGAATTGCTGCAGTGGAAGGCAGCAGAATGCTGTGCCTGACAAAGGATTTGAGAAGCTACTGAAAATATTGAAGAAGAAGCTTCCAAAGGATAACGAATTGCCCGACAGTACGTACGCAACAAAGAAGGTCGTATGCCCTCTAGGATTGGAGGTGGAGAAGATACATGCATGCCCTAATGACTGCATCCTCTACCGCGGTGCGTACAAGGATTTGAACGCATGCCCGGTATGCGGTGCATTGCGGTATAAGATCAGACGAGATGACCCTGGTGATGTTGAGGGCGAGCCCCGCAGGAAGAGGGTTCCTGCGAAGGTGATGTGGTATGCTCCTATAATACCACGGTTGAAACGACTGTTCAGAAACAAAGAGCATGCCAAGTTGATGCGATGGCACAATGAGGACCGTAAGAAAGACGGGAAGTTGAGAGCACCCACTGACGGGTCGCAGTGGAGAAAATCGAGAGAAAGTTCTGGGCTGAGTTTGCAAGTGACCCAACGAACGTATGGTTTGCTTTAAGCGCGGATGGCATTAATCCTTTCAGGGAGCAGAGCAGCAATCACAGCACCTGGCCCGTGACTCTATGTATGTATAACCTTCCTCCTTGGATGTGCATGAAGCGGAAGTTCATTAGGATGCCAATTCTCATCCAAGGCCCTAAGCAACCCGGCAACGACATTGATGTGTACCTAAGGCCATTAGTTGAAGAACTCTTACAGCTGTGGAATGGAACAGGTGTACATGCGTGGGATGAGCACATGGGGAAAGAATTTGACCTAAAGGCGTTGTTGTTCGTGACCATTAATGATTGTCCCGCTCTCAGTAACCTTTCAGGACAGACAAACAAGGGATACCACGCATGCACGCACTGTTTAGCTGACACCGAAAGTATATACCTGGACAGATGCAGGAAGAATGTGTACCTGGGCCATCGTCGATTTCTCCCGACCAACCATCAATGTCGAAAGAAAGGCAAGCATTTCAAAGGCGAGGCAGATCACCGGAAGAAGCCCGCCATGCGTACCGGTGATCACGTACTTGCTATGGTCTCTCATTTACACGTAATATTTGGAAAAGGTCCCGGCGGACTAGCTGTTCCGAATGACGCTGAGGGACGGCACCCATGTGGAAGAAGAAATCTATATTTTGGGACCTACCCTACTGGAAAGAGCTAGAGGTACGCTCTTCAATCGACGTGATGCACGTGACGAAGAACCTTTGCGTGAACCTGTTAGGCTTCTTGGGCGTGTATGGGAAGACAAAAGATACACCTGAGGCACGGGAGGACCTGCAACGTTTGCACGAAAAAGACGGCATGCCTCCAAAGCAGTATGAAGGTCCTGCCAGCTACGCTCTTACCAAAGAAGAGAAGGAAATCTTTTTTGAATGCCTGCTCAGTATGAAGGTCCCGACTGGCTTCTCGTCGAATATAAAGGGAATAATAAATATTCCAGAGAAAAAGTTCCAGAACCTAAAGTCTCATGACTGCCACGTGATTATGACGCAACTGCTTCCGGTTGCATTGAGGGGGCTTCTACCGGAAAAACGTCCGATTAGCCATTGTGAAGCTATGTGCATTCCTCAATGCAATCTCTCAGAAGGTGATCGATCCAGAAATCATACCAAGGCTAAGGAGTGATGTGGCGCAATGTCTTGTCAGTTTCGAGCTGGTGTTCCCACCATCCTTCTTCAATATCATGACGCACGTCCTAGTTCATCTAGTCGACGAGATTGTCATTCTGGGCCCCGTATTTCTACACAATATGTTCCCCTTTGAGAGGTTCATGGGAGTCCTAAAGAAATATGTCCGTAACCGTGCTAGGCCAGAAGGAAGCATCTCCATGGGCCATCAAACAGAGGATGTCATTGGGTTTTGTGTTGACTTCATTCCTGGCCTTAAGAAGATAGGTCTCCCTAAATCGCGGTATGATGGGAGACTGACTGGAAAAGGCACGCTAGGAGCGGACTCAAATAATATGCAGGGACGGGCATTCTTGGTCTCAAGCACACTACACAGTTCTACAGAACTCTACCTTGGTGACCCCGTATGTCGATGAACACAAGAACAGTCTGCGCTCCAAACACCCGGAGCAGTGTGACGACTGGATTACATGTGAACACATCAGGACTTTCAGCAGTTGGTTGGAAACACGTCTCAGAGGTGACACCACTATTTGTGATGAGTTGTACTCGTTGTCCAGGGGACCATCTTCGACTGTATTGACTTATAAAGGATACGAGATAAGTGAGAATACATTTTACACGATCGCCCAAGATCAAAAGAGCACCAACCAAAACAGCGGTGTCCGCTTTGATGCAACAACCGAGAGGGGAAAGGACACATATTATGGTTACATAATGGACATATGGGAACTTGACTACGGACATGATTTTAAGGTCCCTTTGTTTGAGTGCAAATGGGTCAATCTGTCAGGAGGCGGGGTACAGGTAGACCCACAGTACGGAATGACAACAGTGGATCTGAACAATCTTGGGTACACTGACGAACCGTACGTCCTAGCCAATGATGTGGCACAGGTTATCTATGTGAAGGACATGTCTACCAGACCGAGAAAAAAAAAGATAAGGAAACGAATACATCATACGATGAGCCAAAGCGCCACATAGTTCTTTCAGGAAAAAGGGACATTGTGGGAGTGGAGGGCAAGACAGACATGTCTGAAGATTATGAAAAGTTTCATGAAATTCCTCCCTTCAAAGTCAAGGCTGACTCAAGCATCCTGATAAACGATGAAGATTACCCATGGTTACGTCGCAATAAGCAAAGCACACAAGCGAAAAAAAAGTGAATACTTTCTCTCCACAACTATTATGATGATACCATGCCAACTTTCAACCTTTTCGTAGTTCATTTGAAATGCCTGTTGTAACAGACGAGTTTCCGTATGAAATCCTGATACTTCGAAACAGATTGTCAGTTTTGTACACGAAGTGCATCCAGTTTTTGCCGTAACCCTCTCTACTTTCTTGCACATGCTATGTGAGTGAAATGATGATACCATGCCAACTTTCAACCTTTTCAGAGTTCATTTCTAGTGTTTTTAAATGCATGGAAAATAACAAATATCATAAAAAATAAATAAGTAATTAGAAACAGAATAAAATAAACTTTAATAAAATATATAAGTAGAAACAAAATAAAATAAACTTTAATAACATAAATAAAATTTATGAAACTAAAATTATCAACGTATTTTCTGTTCAAAAGATTATAAGCAACCTCTATTACTGAAACTAAAATTATATAAAATTTATGCAACTAAAATTATCAAAGTTTTTTCTGTTCAAAATCATTAAAAGCAAAAAGAATTTTCATAAAGAACTTTTTTGTTAGAAACTTTAATAGCAAAAAGAATTATCTAAAATAAAATAAATAATTAATTAGAAACAAAATAAAATAAAATAAATAAGTATTTTGTTGTACGTAGAAACAAAATAAAATAAATAAAGCAAAAAACAAAAGAAATAATCTGGGAAAAATAAAAAACGCCACCTACTGGGCCACCACGGCCTGAATACGACTAGAAACCCACCCATGGGCCAGGATTCAGGCCCGTAGAAGGCCCAATAGGCCCACAGGCAGATACAGTGTGTTTAGGCCCGAAAGCCTGCATTTGAGAGGAGCTCGAGAGGGCAGCGGAGTGGGGCTTATAAACCACTCTCGAGCTCCCTCAGCTAGCGAGGTGGGACTAAACTTTCGTGCCGCGATGCGGGCAGCACAAGGCCTTTAGTCCCGGTTGGTGCCACCAACCGGTACTAAAGGCATACATTGGTACCGGTTCGTGGCACCAACCGGTACCAATGCCCCCCTTTAGTCCCGGTTTGTGCCACAAACCGGGACCAAAGGCCTCTGCTTCCCGCCCTTTGGGCTGCTGAAAAGAGGCCTTTGGTCCCGGTTGGTGGCACCAACCGGGACTGAAGGTGGGCTTTGGTACCGGTTCGTGCCACGAACCGGGACTAAAGCTTTTCCTATATAAGCCAGCACTTAGCATTTTTTCAGATTTCATCGCCAGTTGCCGCCCGACGACGCCGACCTCCTCGACGCCGCCAGGCTGCCCCGCCGCCGCCATCCCGTGCCCCGAGCCCACGCCGACGCCGTCCGCCGCCCTCGAGCCCACGCCGTCGCCGGCCGCGCCCCTGCACCGTCCCGCCCCGCCCCGACGCCGTCGCCGCCCCTGCCCCGACGCTGCCTCCTCGTCGCCGTCGCTGCGCACCCTGTGAGCGCCGCCCCGATCCCGTCCTCCTCCTCCCTGTAATGGTCGCCGCCGCTGCCGCCGCGCCCCCTAGCTATTATATATGTGTAGTTTAGATTTGTAATTTAGTTGTATTAATTTGGATGTGTAGTTAGATGTGTAGTTAATTTAGTTGTTGTAATTTAGATGTATTAATTTAGATGTGTAGTTTAGATTTTTTTGGTGATATTATTATTGAATATGCAAATGTTTGTATGTTCATATGCAAAGAATATATCAATTTTTTCATAGAATTTTTATGATTTTTTTGTTGTAATTTTGTTCATAGAATTTTTATGATTTTTTTATTCATAGAATTTTCTTTGTCAATTTATGTATATGTTCATATTGTGTAGGAATCTGAAAATTGTGTATGATCAAAGTCATTTATGTATGTTCATATTTAGAAGAAAAAGAAGGAGAGAAAAAAGGAAAATAAGAAGAGGAAGAAGGGGAAGAAGAAGAAGAATAAGAAGAAGAGGAGAGGAAGAAGAGGAGAAATAAATAAGAAGATGAAAAAGAAGAAAAAAAAGAGTAGAAGAAGAAGAAATAGAGGAGAAGAAGAAGAAATAGAATAATATATTATTCTATTTTTTCTTCTTCTCCTCTTTTTTTTTCTTTTTTTCTTCTATCTCCTCCTCTATTCCTTTCTTCTTCTCCTCTTTTTTTCTTCTTCTTCCTCTTCTTATTTTTTTATCGGGTATGTCGTTGTCGATATACGTACCCCCCTCTCCGATAACTTTTAGTAAGTACTACTTAGAAAGTGTTTAATAGAATTAGTTAGAAAAATAATAGAACTAGTTAAACTAGCTAGTTTATTTTTAGTAAGTACTACTTTATTCTATTTATAGTAAGGAAATTAATAGAACTAGTTTGTTTTTTTAGTTAAAGCAATTATTCCCGCATCGACGTCGACGATGTCTATCCCGCATCCTCGTCGTCGACTCGGCGGAGGAGGCCGGCTTGATCAGAGGGGCCATGTCCGGACTGGGCTCCGCCGGGCAGGTTTTGGGAGGTGCTACCTTCCGGGGGGCGTAGGTTGGTGAGGAGCCAGCCCGTCGTTGACCCGATCCTTGTTTGGTGGCGGTCGCGTGGGCCAGTGATGGTGCCAAGGCTTCCGGACACCGCGGAGGTGGTACGTCACCGTGTCAGCGAGGAGGACTAGCACGTCCGTCGCTACATGGTTGCGTTGGAGGGCAGGTTCGACAATACCTGGCAGGTTCTTCAGGGATCTCACTAGAGCTATGATCCTGTGATGGTTCCTTCCCTTTGGGTGTCCACCGCCCGCGCCGATACCCGTCGGGCGCTACGGTTCTAGCTGTACTGGCGATATGTATGATAGAATTCAAGGTGTATTAGTGCTAATATTCGACGACATACGGACGCATGGAGATGATGTAGCTTTGCTTATAATTGAATGCATCCTAATTTGAATACTACTTTATTTTGCGATTTGATTTTGCTTATTGAATGCTCAAATTGGAAAACTACTCCTACTTTGAATGCTAAAATTGGAGAGCACTATGCAAGACATATGCATATGATTAGTTGATAGCTTATAGGGTTTTTGTTTTGCAGAAATCTAGGAGCCCCCGGCCCCTCCATCATCCCCGCCGTCGTCCCCGTCACCGACCCCCTCCGACATCGAGGTGAGACCAGCCAAATCCTCTTTTAGAAAGATAATTAAACGATATTTCGGGTTGACTTTAAGTCTGTCGAGTCTCCACCATATATGAGAGGACGAAGAATCCCGACTGTTGTCGTGGGGGTAGCTTCTCCTTCGTTCCCGTGTGCTAGACAACTTGGGGTAATGCACTCGAGAACGAAAGGAGGAGCTACCATCACCGACGGTCGCAAATGTCAGAGAGGAATCAATGAGGGAGAGTTCCACCATATATAATGAGAGGACGAAGAATCCCGACTGTTGTCGTGGGGGTCGCTTCTCCTTCGTTCCCGTGTGCTAGACATTTTGGTGTAATGCACTCGGGGACAAATGGAGGAGCGACCATCACCAACGGTCGAATGTATACACCACGTGAGCTGAGAGTTTTCAAGAAAAGACTCGACAAACCGATAGTCAACCCGTGATGAATAATAATGATCTAATTTAGTTTTTGTAGTACATATATTTAATTGTACAAGTTTAATCTTTGAATTATGAACGTAGGAAATGTCATCATCGGACGACGAAAGTCTCCCGGGGGAGTGCGGGTGGTGCCACGACGATCGAGGTTTGTGCGACAGGCCTCACCTGGACGATGATCGGCGCTTCAGCATTAAGCTCGAGGAGACCTTCGATGTTGAAACGGTACGCAACGGCGACAAGTGTTTTTTTCGTAATTAAGCATGACTTCAACTATTTCAACGTGTAATTTTCATCTTTTACAATTCGAGTATAGCTTATCCCATGCCATGCAAGACGCTATGTCTTGGAGAGGATGGATTTTGAAGACCATGAAAATTTTGAAACGAAGAAAATTCACCTAAGGACCCATCATGATGTGGATTTTGAAGTAAATCTGTATAATGCTGAGAGCGTAACCCATTTTGGTTGCAAAAATTGGGAAGCATTTTGCAAGATGTATGGTTTTGATGAGGGTATGCTTGTCACCATGGATCTTGGTGATCCTGAAATCGAGCAAGACAATATGGACATTTGGGTCCTTGTTGATACGCCTCCAGTTCTACCGCTATGTGAGTTTCTCAAACATAGTTATTAGCTAATTTATATTGTTTATTTCAAAATAGTTGACAGCTTATTTCCATTGACAACTTATTTTGATTGTTCAAACAATGTGCGGAACATGGTAGACAAAACCCACTACACCGATGGCTCCGAATTAACTTATCAGGAGAAAAATCATTGTCGGATTTTGTACTGATATTGAGAATTACAATATCTACAATCAAACTCCTCAACATTATGGTCAATACGTGCCACTAGTGCACGTGTTGAACTACGGTAACTACCATGGAGATACCCTGGTAAGGTATTTTACTATTACGACATCCGTACATCTTTTGCATACTTCTAAAACTAGTACATCATTGCTAACTATGAAGTTATTACTATGTTTTTCAACAGAGAATCCCAGAGGATTGTGTGCCTCATTTGATGTATCAGAATGGCAGCCTTCGTGTTTTGAACATATATCCAGGTCATCCTATGAATCTCAACTGTCCATACCGGATTTCTCAAAGAAGTGGAGACATGCTAATCAATAAATGGAAAAAATGTATGGACACTCGTAAGGAGGTTCTTGGAAGCAAAAGGAAGCGAAGTGCAAGAATTGGAGACAGGATGATCTCCATTCTCCATAATGGAAAGTCAGGGTCTATATTGTTTTATGCTATTTTACCTTAAAGAGGGTATTTAGGTCCTACCTAATACTGATGATCATGTGCTAAGAACAAAGTAGGGTTGGTTCGATGACTATTAGGATGATGATCGTATGACTTGTTATTAATAACGAGTAGAAGTTGTATGATGATGATTAGTAGGACTTGTTATTATGATGATGCATGATGCGAGCATGAAGAGTTATTATATATCTGTGGATGAAATGAACATGGATTGGATTGAAGTGAAGGCAACATGCATGTGGTGCATGTCGAAAGTAGTACAATCCAAACTTGATCAAGTTAGGATTAGTATTACTTTCGACATGCACCACATGTTGCCTCACTTCAATCTAAGTCATGTTTAGGCATAGCAGTAGCAGTAGCACGGAGATAAGAGAGGACACATCTCTCTATTAGCTACCTATACCAACCTAAATTAACCTTCAAAACCCTAAAACCACCTCCTTTCAAAAAAAAACCCAGCCGCTGAAATGCTGACGCGTGGAAGCTTATTGGTCCCGGTTGGTGCTACCAACCGGGATCAAAGGCCCTCCTGCCTGGCCTCGCCGGAGCGGCCACGTGGAGGTTAATCTGTCCCAGTTTGTATAAGAACCGGGACTAAAGGCCTAGGGCATTAGTAACGACCCTTTAGTCCCGGTTCCCCAACCGGGACAAATGGGCCTTATGAACCGGGACAAATGGGCCTTTTTCTACTAGTGAACGAGATCCGAGCAAATCCACCAAAGATAGATCCCCCGGAGACACACCTCCACACGCCAACCAACGATGCTAGACGCACGGCACGAACAGGGGCTAGGCGAGGAGACCTTTATTCCATCTTCATGGAACGGCCGCCGTTTCGACTTCCTGAGCAGAACACAAACCCTAACAAAACTGAAAGGAACGACTAAAAACGAAGCCCTCCCGCCGGTCCTTGACAGGATCCACTATGCCTCCATGGCCCTAGAGCCACCGGAGACGAGGCGGACCTGCGTCGGCGCCGGCGAGAGGCAGAAACCCTAGCTTTTTTTTAGGAGGAGGAGGAGGCGGCGGCTTATGCGACCTGTTTCGAGGCAGTGATCGTTAATCGGGCATGCACCTAGTCATGCAAACAAACTGCTTTTCTCGTCCCTCTGATTATGAGCTAGGTAGCAGCCTGTCCGGCCCAAGAGACATGGCCTGGCTTCGGACAGCCAACGTACTGTGCGCCCGACACGGGCTATTGGCGAATTGGACGTGGCAGGGTCGTCCCTCACCTTCTGTAGCTAGCACGTCGATCAGGGTCGCGTGTGAGATGACATGCTAGTGTAGCGTGTCCTTGTTACTTATTACACTCCCCATGACAAAAGCTAATGGAATTTCGCTGTTAGGCGCGCAGCTAGCCTCGGCCCATTGGCCCCGCAATTCTGCGTGGTGCTTTTCAGTGGCGACTTTTGGTCTAGCCAAGACATGGGAATGATGCCATTTGCACCGGACGTACTACACGTCATATCAGGTCTGCTACTAACTACACAGTGCATGCATGCATGCAAGCAACCGAGACAGACAGGGGCAGCTACCAACTCCAACAACGTCGACTAAACAAAGCAGAACCGGACCCAAACGATCACCAAAACCAACGTAGAAGCATTCGTTCGACCAGAGCGCGCACATACGCACGGGCTCGTGTACGTGGATCAGACTCAGACACTGCCATCAACGCATTAACTCGCGAGCTAGCTAGCGATCGGGAGGAAGAGCGCGTCGCGTGCCGCGCGAGGAGAACCCGCCGCGTTGGGCGCTGACCGGCGCGTCCGCAAGCGTGGAATCGTCGCTTGTTTAGCGCCTCGAGAAGTTCTTCTCCTTTGTTCGCATCCCGCCGGCCAGCTGCACGCACACGCTAGCTACAAGCAGATCGAGCCCGGTCGGAGATTGGCCGCCGTACGCGCCGCGGACGCCTTTTGCCCCTCTTCGTCGCGCGCGAGGTTTTTGTTGCGACGTCGCGGCACGCACGGCCGGCAGGGCTCCGTGCTTCTCGAGGCCTTGATCGGCGATTAGATTACGGAGATCGTGTCGCCCCGCCCCAAGACGACGAGATCGGAATGTAGGCCTCGTACCTTTGCCCCCTCCTCTCGTTTGTTTTACTACTAGGAGATGAAGATCTACTGTAATTTTCTCCTCCCGATCAGCTAGCAAGCCCGGCCTCTCCTCGCGGATCACGTGACGCCCACACGTGCGTGCTGATCCCATCGGCCTCTTATGTGGATTACAGGATTAGGACTACCACACCACATGCAACACTGCAATGGCCATCAATTATTCAGTCACAGGAATAAACGGGTGATCATGCTCGTGCATGCTAGCCAGCGGCCTAGCCAACTGAATCAATCACGAGCAACGGCTCAGCTCTTCCGCTAGCTGGCTAGCCGCTCCGGTCCCGATTCATCTCGTCAGTCGACCATGTCCTGAGCCTCCTGGCGGATCGTGTCACTCTCACTCCCTCAGTCTCTCTCTCTCTCTCGTACCAGCGAGTGCCCCCATGCCGTGCTGTCGCATTCCACGGCATTCAATGGCGACCTGCGGCGTCCGTTGCGTGACACGAGCCCGATCGATGCACGAACCCGCTCCACCACCCTTTCATGAATATGGAAAGATCCCGGGCGCCCTCGCCCGGGGGCGTTATACCTCTGCTTTGCTGAAAATGTTCACTGTCAGCCCCGTCTCACGGCCCCTTGGTCCTGCCCCTGCCCGCGCCAGGCCTGCTGACTCGCCTGTGGATCAAAAGCTAGGTAGCTTTGCAGCTAGCACGACCCGTAGTCAGTCCCTACCGTGCTTCGATATTGGGCCACTCACTCACTCATTCACCTACAAGGAAGCACAGGAAAGATGCCCAGTACGTAGTGCTGGCCAGTTTCGAAAATCTCACTTTTTATCATTGTGTTTAAAGACTAGCTCGTGGAAATATGTTCTGGCGCTGGCGTTATCCGGTACTTGGTACTACTAGGTCTCCAAAATCTTAAATTGTACGTAGAAAAGTTTGGGTCAACACTCTAGGAACAACTATGTCATGTCTCATGTGTGTCTCCTTGAAACCGTCCGGGGTTTGGAAACATGCAACATGTCAACAGATGCTACACGGAGATGCAGCATGTCAACAGATGTTACACGGAGATGTTTTTTGTCATTATTACTTTAAAACATCATTTTCGAAGAGTGAATGAACACCATCTCTTTATGTATCCAAACTAAAAGGTGTAATTAATTTTTTAGGCCTAACTTCGGACAGTTTCCTTGTACGCATCATAGACTGTCGCTCTCTTTTCCTTAAATAATCGTGCCTTCAATTATTGCATTGTCATGGGACGATCCACGTGCGAAAAATCAATCCTACCACGATCCGAAATGTAAGTCTCTTAGTTACTTTTATTAATAAATATGGTTATGTGTGAGCATCGATACAACAAGAATTAGAAACATGATATTGTGAGGAAATTACTAAAAACAACCACATTTATGGCAGCCCGTTGGAGAAAGTTGTGACCGGGCATTGGCACACACAACCTATGGTGTGTAGATCTCCTTGTTGGGCATGAGCAAATCCCATGGCTACCTCAGTGACCACCTTTCATGCGCATCTTGGTGCACCACTTTGGGAGGACCAGGTAACCCGTTACTACTCTGCTGCATCAAGCACATCCTCGACACAACTCTATGCACGCCACCCACCCAGATCTGAGCAATGCTACACATAACAGAGAGGCTTAGCTAGGATCTTTTGATTCGATAGAAATCAGGGTGAGGGGCCCACAACGACTAAAATTGGGGGGCAGGGGATTAGTTAGAGGGAGATCCTTAAAACCATTGTAAAAGGCTTGTACTTGGTACTACTACTAGATCTTAAATTGTAGAACTTTTTTTCGAATGTTGTTAAATTGTAGAGCTGAAAGCCAAAAGTTTGGGTCAAGTGGTCAACACTCTTGGAACAACTATGTCATGTGTGTCTCATATGAAACCATCCGGGGTTTGGAAGCATGCAACATATCGAGAGATGTTACATGCATACGTTTTTTGTGATTCTTTGTTTAAAGCATCATGTTCGAAAAGTGAAGGAACACCATTTCTTTATGTATCCGAACTAAAAATGTAATTGATATTTTAGGCTTAACTTCACATAGTTTCCTTGTACGCATCATAGAATGTCGCTCTCTTTTCCTTAAATAGTTGCGCGTTCAATTATTGCATTCCCAATATTACGTGGGCGTGAAGCGAAATATGTGAGTGCCCACGTGTGAAAAATTCATACTACCTAGTCTGAAATGTAAGTCTTTATATTATTTTGGTAATAAAATCTTTCTAAGTGTGACCGAAAAAACAAGATTATAGCATAGAAACATCATATTGTGAGTAAATTACTAAAAATAACCACATTTAGGGCAGCCCATTGGAGAAAGTTCTGACTGAGCGTTGGCACACACAACCAATGGTGTGTAGATCTCGTTGTTGGCATGAGAAAATCTCATGGCTACCTCAATGTGAGTCAGCGACCGCCTTCCATGGGGATCCTGGTGCGCTACTCGGGGATGGCTAGATTCTCTGTTGCTACTCCGCCGCATCAAACACATGCTCGGCGCAACCCTATGCATGACACACACCCAGATATGGTTACAGGAGTCCCTAGCGGAACACGACATTATGGTGGAAGCGCGCCCTCATGGAGGAATCAGGCTAGAGCTCGGTGCACTGGAGCAAGCACCGTACCTTTCTATGAAGCACACATACATTTGAGTGGCCATCCCATGCTTAAGTACATGGTAGCACTAGCAACAACAAGAAGTGTTCATTGGTGTGAGCTCGATGATGATACCCCATAGATGAGGGTGCTAAGACATGGAGCACGACGATGTTTGAAATATGCCCTAGAGGCAATAATAAAATGGTTATTATTATATTTCCTTGTTCATGATAATTGTCTATTGTTCATGCTATAATTCTGTTATCCGGAAATCGTAATACATGTGTGAATACATAGACCACAACATGTCCCTAGTAAGCCTCTAGTTGACTAGCTCGTTGATCAACAGATAGTCATGGTTTCCTGACTATGGACATTGGATGTCATTGATAACGGGATCACATCATTAGGAGAATGATGTGATGGACAAGACCCAATCCTAAGCATAGCACAAAGATCGTGTAGTTCGTTTGCTAGAGCTTTTCCAATGTCAAGTATCATTTCCTTAGACCATGAGATCGTGTAACTCCCGGATGCCGTAGGAGTGCTTTGGGTGTACCAAACGTCACAACGTAACTGGGTGACTATAAAGGTGCACTACGGGTATCTCCGAAAGTGTCTGTTGGGTTGGCACGGATCGAGACTGGGATTTGTCACTCCGTATGACGGAGAGGTATCTCTGGGCCCACTCGGTAATGCATCATCATAATGAGCTCAATGTGACCAAGTAGTTGGTCACGGGATCATGCATTACGGTACGAGTAAAGTGACTTGCCGGTAACGAGATTGAACGAGGTATTGGGATACCGACGATCGAATCTCGGGCAAGTAACGTACCGATTGACAAAGGGAATTGTATACGGGATTGATTGAATCCTCGACATCGTGGTTCATCCGATGAGATCATCGTGGAACATGTGGGAGCCAACATGGGTATCCAGATCCCGCTGTTGGTTATTGACCGGAGAGTCGTCTCGGTCATGTCTGCATGTCTCCCGAACCCGTAGGGTCTACACACTTAAGGTTCGGTGACGCTAGGGTTGTAGAGATATTAGTATGCGGAAACCCGAAAGTTGTTCGGAGTCCCGGATGAGATCCCGGACGTCACGAGGAGTTCCGGAATGGTCCGGAGGTGAAGAATTATATATAGGAAGTCCAGTTTCGGTCACCGGGAAAGTTTCGGGGGTTATCGGTATTGTACCGGGACCACCGGAAGGGTCCCGGGGGTCCACCGGGTGGGGCCACCTGTCCCGGAGGGCCCTATGGGCTGAAGTAGGGAGGGGAACCAGCCACTAGTGGGCTGGTGCGCCCCCCTTGGGCCTCCCCTGCGCCTAGGGTTGGAAACCCTGGGGGTGGGGGGCGCCCCACTTGGCTTGGGGGGCAAGCCACCCCCTTGGCCGCCGCCCCCCCTCAGATGGGATCTCCAGGGGGCCGGCGCCCCCCCAGGACCCCTATATATAGTGGGGGGGGAGGGAGGGCAGCAGTACCCTAGCCCCTGGCGCCTCCCTCTCCCTCCCGTGACACCTCTCCCTCCCGCTTGCGCTTGGCGAAGCCCTGCCGGGATCCCCGCTACTTCCACCACCACGCCGTCGTGCTGCTGGATCTCCATCAACCTCTCCTTCCCCCTTGCTGGATCAAGAAGGAGGAGACGTCGCTGCTCCGTACGTGTGTTGAACGCGGAGGTGCCGTCCGTTCGGCGCTCGGTCATCGGTGATTTGGATCACGACGAGTACGACTCCATCAACCCCGTTCACTTGAACGCTTCCGCTCGCGATCTACAAGGGTATGTAGATGCACTCCTTCCTTCTCGTTGCTAGTAAACTCCATAGATGGATCTTGGTGATGCGTAGAAAATTTTAAAATTCTGCTACGATCCCCAACAGTGGCATCATGAGCCAGGCCTATGCGTAGTTTCTATGCACGAGTAGAACACAAAGCAGTTGTGGGCGTAGATGTTGTCAATTTTTCTTGCCACTACTAGTCTTATCTTGTTTCGGCGGTATTGTGGGATGAAGCGGCCCGGACCGACCTTACACGTACGCTTACGTGAGACAGGTTCCACCGACTGACATGCACTAGTTGCATAAGGTGGCTAGCGGGTGTCTGTCTCTCCCACTTTAGTCGGAACGGATTCGATGAAAAGGGTCCTTATGAAGGGTAAATAGAAATTGGCATATCACGTTGTGGTTTTACGTAGGTAAGAAACGTTCTTGCTAGAAACCTATAGAAGCCACGTAAAAACTTGCAACAACAATTAGAGGACGTCTAACTTGTTTTTGCAGCATGTGCCTTGTGATGTGATATGGCCAGAAGATGTGATGAATGATATATGTGATGTATGAGATTGATCATGTTCTTGTAATAGGAATCACGACTTGCATGTCGATGAGTATGACAACCGGCAGGAGCCATAGGAGTTGTCTTTATTTTTGTATGACCTGCGTGTCATTGAATAACGCCATGTAAATTACTTTACTTTATTGCTAAACACGTTAGCCATAGAAGTAGAAGTAATCGTTGGCGTGACAACTTCATGAAGACACGATGATGGAGATCATGATGATGGAGATCATGGTGTCATGCCGGTGACGAAGATGATCATGGCGCCCCGAAGATGGAGATCAAAGGAGCAAAATGATATTGGCCATATCATGTCACTATTTGATTGCATGTGATGTTTATCATGTTTTACATCTTATTTGCTTAGTACGACGGTAGTAAGTAAGATGATCCCTTATAATAATTTCAAGAAAGTGTTCCCCCTAACTGTGCACCGTTGCGAAGGTTCGTTGTTTCGAAGCACCACGTGATGATCGGGTGTGATAGATTCTAACGTTCGCATACAACGGGTGTTGACGAGCCTAGCATGTACAGACATGGCCTCGGAACACACGCAATACACTTAGGTTGACTTGACGAGCCTAGCATGTACAGACATGGCCTCGGAACACGGAAGACCGAAAGGTCGAGCATGAGTCGTATAGAAGATACGATCAACATGAAGATGTTCACCGATCTTGACTAGTCCGTCTCACGTGATGATCGGACACGGCCTAGTTGACTCGGATCATGTTTCACTTAGATGACTAGAGGGATGTCTATCTGAGTGGGAGTTCATTGAATAATTTGATTAGATGAACTTAATTATCATGAACTTAGTCTAAAATCTTTACAATATGTCTTGTAGATCAAATGGCCCACGTTGCCCTCAACTTCAACGCGTTCCTAGAGAAAACCAAGCTGAAAGATGATGGCAGCAACTATACGGACTGGGTCCGGAACCTGAGGATCATCCTCATAGCTGCCAAGAAAGATTATGTCCTAGAAGCACCGCTAGGTGAAGCACCCATCCCAGAGAACCAAGACGTTATGAACGCTTGGCAATCACGTGCTGATGATTACTCCCTCGTTCAGTGCGGCATGCTTTACAGCTTAGAACCGGGGCTCCAAAAGCGTTTTGAGAAACATGGAGCATATGAGATGTTCGAAGAGCTGAAAATGGTTTTCCAAGCTCATGCCCGGGTCGAGAGATATGAAGTCTCCGACAAGTTCTTCAGTTGTAAAATGGAGGAAAATAGTTCTGTCAGTGAGCACATACTCAAAATGTCTGGGTTACACAACCGCTTGTCTCAGCTGGGAGTTAATCTCCCGGATGACGCGGTCATTGACAGAATCCTTCAGTCGCTTCCACCAAGCTACAAGAGCTTTGTGATGAACTTCAATATGCAGGGGATGGAAAAGACCATTCCTGAGGTATATTCAATGCTGAAATCAGCGGAGGTGGAGATCAAAAAGGAACATCAAGTGTTGATGGTGAATAAAACCACTAAGTTCAAGAAAGGCAAGGGTAAGAAGAACTTCAAGAAGGACGGCAAGGGAGTTGCCGCGCCCGGTAAGCCAGTTGCCGGGAAGAAGTCAAAGAATGGACCCAAGCCTGAGACTGAGTGCTTTTATTGCAAGGGAAGTGGTCACTGGAAGCGGAACTGCCCCAAATACTTAGCGGACAAGAAGGCCGGCAACACCAAAGGTATATGTGATATACATGTAATTGATGTGTACCTTACCAGTACTCGTAGTAGCTCCTGGGTATTTGATACCGGTGCGGTTGCTCATATTTGTAACTCAAAACAGGAGCTGCGGAATAAGCGGAGACTGGCGAAGGACGAGGTGACGATGCGCGTCGGGAATGGTTCCAAGGTCGATGTGATCGCCGTCGGCACGCTGCCTCTACATTTACCTACGGGATTAGTTTTAAACCTCAATAATTGTTATTTAGTGCCAGCTTTGAGCATGAACATTGTATCAGGATCTCGTTTAATTCGAGATGGCTACTCATTTAAATCCGAGAATAATGGTTGTTCTATTTATATGAGAGATATGTTTTATGGTCATGCCCCGCTGGTCAATGGTTTATTCTTAATGAATCTCGAACGTGATGTTACACATATTCATAGTGTGAATACCAAAAGATGTAAAGTTGATAACGATAGTCCCACATACTTGTGGCACTGCCGCCTTGGTCACATTGGTGTCAAACGCATGAAGAAGCTCCATGCAGATGGACTTTTGGAGTCTCTTGATTACGAATCATTTGACACGTGCGAACCATGCCTCATGGGTAAGATGACCAAGACTCCGTTCTCCGGAACAATGGAGCGAGCAACCAACTTATTGGAAATCATACATACTGATGTGTGCGGTCCAATGAGTGTTGAGGCTCGCGGTGGCTATCGTTATGTTCTCACTCTCACTGATGACTTAAGTAGATATGGGTATGTCTACCTAATGAAACACAAGTCTGAAACCTTTGAAAAGTTCAAGGAATTTCAGAGTGAGGTTGAGAATCAACGTGACAGGAAAATAAAGTTCTTACGATCAGATCGTGGGGGAGAATATTTAAGTCACGAATTTGGTACGCACTTAAGGAAATGTGGAATCGTTTCACAACTCACGCCGCCTGGAACACCTCAGCGAAATGGTGTGTCCGAACGTCGTAATCGCACTCTATTGGATATGGTGCGATCTATGATGTCTCTTACCGATCTACCGCTCTCATTTTGGGGCTATGCTTTAGAGACTGCCGCATTCACTTTAAATAGGGCTCCGTCGAAATCCGTTGAGACGACACCGTATGAATTATGGTTTGGGAAGAAACCTAAGCTGTCGTTTCTAAAAGTTTGGGGATGCGATGCTTATGTCAAGAAACTTCAACCTGAAAAGCTCGAACCCAAGTCGGAAAAATGCGTCTTCATAGGATACCCTAAGGAAACCATTGGGTATACCTTCTACCTCAGATCCGAAGGCAAAATCTTTGTTGCCAAGAACGGGTCCTTTCTGGAGAAAGAGTTTCTCTCGAAAGAAGTGAGTGGGAGGAAAGTGGAACTTGATGAGGTGATAGTCACCCCTTCCGAACCGGAAAGTAGCGCAGCGCGGGAAGATGTTCCTGTGGTGCCTACACCGACTGGGGAGGAAGTTAATGATGATGATCATGAAGCTTCGGATCAAGTTACTGCTGAACTTCGTAGGTCCACAAGGACACGTTCCGCACCAGAGTGGTACGGCAACCCTGTCCTGGAAATCATGTTGTTAGACAACGGTGAACCTTCGAACTATGAAGAAGCGATGGCGGGCCCGGATTCCAACAAATGGCTTGAAGCCATGCAATCCGAGATAGGATCCATGTATGAAAACGAAGTATGGACTTTGACTGACTTGCCCGATGATCGGCGAGCCATAGAAAATAAATGGATCTTTAAGAAGAAGACAGACGCGGATGGTAACGTGACCATCTATAAGGCTCGACTTGTCGCTAAGGGTTATCGACAAGTTCAAGGGGTTGACTACGATGAGACTTTCTCACCCGTAGCGAAGCTGAAGTCCGTCCGAATCATGTTAGCAATTGCCGCATTCTATGATTATGAGATATGGCAAATGGACGTCAAAACGGCATTCCTTAACGGCTTTCTTAAGGAAGAATTGTATATGATGCAGCCGGAAGGTTTTGTCGATCCTAAGAATGCTAACAAGGTATGCAAGCTCCAGCGCTCCATCTATGGGCTGGTGCAAGCATCTCGGAGTTGGAACATTCGATTTGATGAGATGATCAAAGCGTTTGGGTTTACACAGACTTATGGAGAAGCCTGTGTTTACAAGAAAGTGAGTGGGAGCTCTGTAGCATTTCTCTTATTATATGTGGATGACATACTATTGATGGGAAATGATATAGAATTCTTGGAAAGTATAAAGGCCTATTTGAATAAGTGTTTTTCAATGAAGGACCTTGGAGAAGCTGCTTATATATTAGGCATCAAGATCTATAGAGATAGATCAAGACGCCTCATTGGTCTTTCACAGAGTACGTACCTTGACAAGATATTGAAGAAGTTCAATATGGATCAGTCCAAGAAGGGGTTCTTGCCTGTATTGCAAGGTGTGCAATTGAGCACGGCTCAATGCCCGACCACGGCAGAAGATAGAGAAAAGATGAGTGTCATCCCCTATGCCTCGGCCATAGGGTCTATTATGTATGCCATGCTGTGTACCAGACCTGATGTAAACCTTGCCGTAAGTTTGGTAGGAAGGTACCAAAGTAATCCCGGCATGGAACACTGGACAGCGGTCAAGAATATCCTGAAGTACCTGAAGAGGACTAAGGATATGTTTCTCGTTTATGGAGGTGACGAAGAGCTCGTCGTAAAGGGTTACGTCGACGCTAGCTTCGACACAGATCTGGATGACTCGAAGTCACAAACCGGATACGTGTATATTTTGAATGGAGGGGCAGTAAGCTGGTGCAGTTGCAAGCAAAGCGTCGTGGCGGGATCTACATGTGAAGCGGAGTACATGGCGGCCTCAGAGCAGCACAAGAAGCAATCTGGATGAAGGAGTTCATTACCGACCTAGGGGTGATTCCCAATGCGTCGGGCCCGATGACTCTCTTCTGTGACAACACTGGAGCTATTGCCCTTGCCAAGGAGCCCAGGTTTCACAGGAAGACCAGGCATATCAAGCGTCGCTTCAACTCCATTCGTGAAAGTGTTCAAAATGGAGACATAGATATTTGTAAAGTACATACGGACCTGAATGTAGCAGATCCGTTGACTAAACCTCTCCCTAGAGCAAAACATGATCAACACCAGAACTCTATGGGTGTTCGATTCATCACAATGTAACTAGATTATTGACTCTAGTGCAAGTGGGAGACTGTTGGAAATATGCCCTAGAGGCAATAATAAAATGGTTATTATTATATTTCCTTGTTCATGATAATTGTCTATTGTTCATGCTATAATTGTGTTATCCGGAAATCGTAATACATGTGTGAATACATAGACCACAACATGTCCCTAGTAAGCCTCTAGTTGACTAGCTCGTTGATCAACAGATAGTCATGGTTTCCTGACTATGGACATTGGATGTCATTGATAACGGGATCACATCATTAGGAGAATGATGTGATGGACAAGACCCAATCCTAAGCATAGCACAAAGATCGTGTAGTTCGTTTGCTAGAGCTTTTCCAATGTCAAGTATCATTTCCTTAGACCATGAGATCGTGTAACTCCCGGATGCCGTAGGAGTGCTTTGGGTGTACCAAACGTCACAACGTAACTGGGTGGCTATAAAGGTGCACTACGGGTATCTCCGAAAGTGTCTGTTGGGTTGACACGGATCGAGACTGGGATTTGTCACTCCGTATGACGGAGAGGTATCTCTGGGCCCACTCGGTAATGCATCATCATAATGAGCTCAATGTGACCAAGTGTTGGTCACGGGATCATGCATTACGGTACGAGTAAAGTGACTTGCCGGTAACGAGATTGAACGAGGTATTGGGATACCGACGATCGAATCTCGGGCAAGTAACATACCGATTGACAAAGGGAATTGTATATGGGATTGATTGAATCCTCGACATCGTGGTTCATCCGATGAGATCATCGTGGAACATGTGGGAGCCAACATGGGTATCCAGATCCCGCTGTTGGTTATTGACCGGAGAGTCGTCTCGGTCATGTCTGCATGTCTCCCGAACCCGTAGGGTCTACACACTTAAGGTTCGGTGACGCTAGGGTTGTAGAGATATTAGTATGCGGAAACCCGAAAGTTGTTCGGAGTCCCGGATGAGATCCCGGACGTCACGAGGAGTTCCGGAATGGTCCGGAGGTGAAGAATTATATATAGGAAGTCCAGTTTCGGCCACCGGGAAAGTTTCGGGGGTTATCGGTATTGTACCGGGACCACCGGAAGGGTCCCGGGGGTCCACCGGGTGGGGCCACCTGTCCCGGAGGGCCCCATGGGCTGAAGTGGGGAGGGGAACCAGCCACTGGTGGGCTGGTGCGCCCCCCTTGGGCCTCCCCTGCGCCTAGGGTTGGAAACCCTGGGGGTGGGGGGGCGCCCCACTTGGCTTGGGGGGCAAGCCACCCCCTTGGCCGCCGCCCCCCCCTCAGATGGGATCTCCAGGGGGCCGGCGCCCCCCCAGGACCCCTATATATAGTGGGGGGGGGGGGAGGGAGGGCAGCAGTACCCTAGCCCCTGGCGCCTCCCTCTCCCTCCCGTGACAGCTCTCCCTCCCGTTTGCGCTTGGCGAAGCCCTGCCGGGATCCCCGCTACTTCCACCACCACGCCGTCGTGCTGCTGGATCTCCATCAACCTCTCCTTCCCCTTTGCTGGATCAAGAAGGAGGAGACGTCGCTGCTCCGTACGTGTGTTGAACGCGGAGGTGCCATCCGTTCGGCGCTCGGTCATCGGTGATTTGGATCACGACAAGTACGACTCCATCAACCCCGTTCACTTGAGCGCTTCCGCTCGCGATCTACAAGGGTATGTAGATGCACTCCTTCCTTCTCGTTGCTGGTAAACTCCATAGATGAATCTTGGTGATGCGTAGAAAATTTTAAAATTTTGCTACGATCCCCATCAGACGACCAGGTGAAGGAGGCAAAGATGGTAGGATACTGCCAAATGGAGACAGTGCAAGCCGGCCGTGCAACAAGTTGCGGGAAGTCTGAGGAAGGTCAACGACCATTTGGAAGCAGTGCCGTGCCCTGACCCAATGGTCTTGAAGCGGAAAGAAGAGAGCTTGGAAAGCTAGCCCGCATTGTCGTACCGAAATGGTTGCCTCGTCATATGTGCATGCCTTGGGTGGCAGCTAGTCAGTATGGACTATGGGACTGAGCATTCATTTTTCATGTTAAAACTCAATCAGCCAACAAATTGGTGATATCTTGAAACAACTCGTCCCAAGAGTGGTGGGTTTGTATTATATTTTTGAAAGTTGTGGTTTTATTCTATGTTTGCCCCCCAAAAGTGTTAGTTTTGAGTAATTTGCTCTAGGTTGTTATTTCCAAGATGGCGATAGCGCAAGTTAGTTGTGAAACAAGCGGGGGTAAATCCATGGGAGGTTTGTGTCGAGACCGAGGAAGGAGTTGGCCATGTGTCGTGGTCTAATACTCTTGGAATGACGGCGGAAGGAAGAGGGTGGGGGGGGGGGGGGGGGGGGGAGCTAGCTAGCGTACTTGTACCTAATGGGTTGACGTGCATGGCACCTAGTTAGCATCGAACGTGTTACCGAGCCGTCGGTTTTCATGTTAAACCTCAATAATCGACAATCGGTGATGTTTTGAAACAACTCATCCCAAAAGCGATGGTTTTCCTAGAATTTTGCCCCAAATGTGGTAGTTTTTAGTGATTTGCTGCACATTGTTATATTAATTGTGAAATATACTTCAGCACAATTTTTTTGTTAAATATACTTTATAATGTATAATCATTTTTGGGTGAAGTAACATGTTTGCAAAGAAATCTATGGTGAAAATACCATCTTGAAAATGATGCCGATTCCCAAAAAGACCTTTATTTTGGACCGGAGAACGTATCGGCTCCTTGTCACCCTTTCCTATTGTCGGTAAAATTTTGCATCGGCAATAGTATTGTAGCATGGAAACTTTCTGGATTCTCCCATAGACAAAGTCACCAGGAGGGTCGGTATAGAATAATAACTGAGGCTCGGATGACGGGCCTTGATAGAAAGTTGAGTGTGTAGTTTTTGCCGGTTTTCCTCAATTAACGGTGCTCTGTTTTTTTTGGGCCTGGTTTCCCTTATAAGCCAGAGACCAACTATGTTTTTCTTGGTGCAATTCCTCCCCACCCTCTGACATATGCTATGATTCCTTCACTGTAGAGGCATTGGCTATCAGATTTGGCTTGAATCTTGCCAGAATCGTCGGTTGTAGTAAGAACGTGATCAACTCGGATAGCGTGGAGGTCGTGGAAGCATTGGTAGAAGGCAATTCTTCTTTGGTGGCAAGTGTTATTATTGATGATTGCTATTTCATCTCGTTAGGATTTAGTCATGTAATTTATGATCACTGTAATAGAGAGTAATAAAGCATCTCATGAACTTGCTAGGATAGTTAAAATTTCTCCTCCTTCTCTCTGGATGGATTCGGCACCGGCTGAGGTGCTCCCATTACTTGTAAACGATGCCACTTTTTTGCTAAGTGAATAAAGGAGTAGTAGTTTGTCAAAAAAAGGTTCTGCCAAAAATAAATAAATAACTGGCGACATTTATCTGCATAAAAGTGTAAGGCCATGAAAGTGTACCACTGTACATATGAATAAGGTAGGATTTGAACCGTGTAGATCTTGACCGCATTCGAAATACCATGGTGTATAGTAGTATATACGTTTACTTGTCAGCTTGCACATGACGACCAGGAACAGCAACTGTACCTCCATAATGGCCTTCAAAGTACCAGTACCTTCGGCCTATACACCCTGCCCTCTAAAAAGTTCACGTACGCCTACACACCACACCACACTCCTCTCTCTCTTTAAGCGGCATTCCCAAGGGCGACCAAATCATAAACCACTCATGACCTAATCACCACATCTTTTCCCTCCCCTCATCACTGCTCCCCAGCCTAGCCCGCCCCAGGCTCCAAGCCCCTCCTTTTCCCCTCCCTTGTCACTCATCCGCACTCCTTTTCACCGCTGCCATTTTTGCTCAAATCCACCACCCCCACCTCTCCTCTCGACCCAGGCCCTCTCTTTCTCAGTGACTGTTCCACTGTCCCGCCTTTTGCCATCTCTCTCTCCCCTCGCCTCCTTTTCCCTCTTCTTTCCTCTTCTTCTTCCTCGATCGCCTCTGCTGGAAATTAACTCCTCCTCGATCCATGGCCGTGGCCCTCTTATAGTCCAAGAAGCTGTCACACGATCACTTGGGATCTAGGAGTAGGAAGTAGTGGCGTGCCTGGCCCTGCGGCATCCCGTTTGATCATTGAGCTGTAGTCTGGTTCGACATTGCAATGTTGCAAAGGAACCTGCCGAGTCTCTCCCTCCGGATAAGCCCGCCGGCCGGCTCGTCGACGGCATCCTCAGGCCCACCCGCAGCGGTGGGGAAGCCACTGCGGTCGACGGAACCAGCCGCGGGGACTGACGCGGAGGGAAGCGGCGAGGTAGGGTTCTTTGCAAACCCTAGCCCCGGCGCCGATCCCCCGGGCCTGAGCCTGGGGCTCGGGGCGCCGACGATGCGCGCCGACGCAGGCCGCTCGCAGGCGCCGCAGGGATGCGCGTTCAAGCGCGCGGCCGCCGGCAGGGCTTCGCAGCCCGGCGGCTCGAAGAGGAGCGTCCGGGCGCCGCGGATGCGGTGGACCACCGCGCTACACGCGCGGTTCATGCACGCCGTCCAGCTCCTCGGCGGCCACGAGAGTAAGCTCAGCCCCCTCACTCACGTGCGCATAGATATAGCTAGACTATATCCATTCCTTTTGCCTAAGTTGACCAAGGCGTTAAGCCATGTCCGCTCAATTCCGGCGAGCTCGCCGTTGACCCCAGCGCTCTGTCTTGTCCCCGGCAGGAGCGACGCCGAAGTCGGTGCTGGAGCTGATGAACGTCAAGGATCTGACGCTGGCGCACGTCAAGAGCCACCTGCAGGTACGTACGTGCGTGCGCGCAAGAGAGAAAAAATGTTAAAAAAAGATGGGGAATAGGAGAGAAGCTACCGCGCCAATCCATGCATGCAACAGGGCAAGAAAACACGGCGAATCTTGTGTGCATGATGGCCTCCTTTTGTTTTTCCTTTCACCACTTGTACATGTGTGGGTGTTCTTACTATTGGTAAACTACAAATGTACTTTGTCCCCGGTCGAGTACTACGTGACAAACAAGCAGCATCTAGCTAGCCAGCTAGCTCTACATATCCACTGCTTAATTAATTTCACCATCTTCATTTTGCATATGTAATTAAACACAAAATAGCACCTGATTGGTTAAATCAATCTGCAGATGTATAGGACGGTGAAGGGCACAGACAGATCGTCGCACGTCGCCACAGGTACACACACATGCAGCTGTAATCTTCCCCCGCATTCGTCCTCGCCATTGCCAAGTACAAGGCAGATAGAGACACGGCCGACGCGGCTGCCCTGTTAATTCCATGCCGTGGAATGAATGACCGGTGATCGCAGGCGAGCAGCAGATGGTGGTGGTGGACGCAGGAGGAAGAGGATGCGGTGGCGGTGGCGGTGGTGGAGTGGTGGCGATGCTGGCTGCTTGTGATGTCGACATGGCTGGCTTCTGCGGCGCGCCTGCGGCAGCCGCGGCATCTGCGCCGCCTGCCGCGACGACTAGTTCCGCTGCGCATTTCCTCTGTGCGTCAGCAACAGGAGCGGCAGCAGCTGCAGCGGCTTCACTGGTGGCACTGGTACCGTCGCCTCCTCCTCCACCCATCCCCCCGAGGTATGTCTGGATGTCCACAAACATCACTTATTAATCTGTTCCGTCTGCTTTTAATCCGTGGGCTTTACACTCCGTTTCTAAATGCTAATTTTCTCCTCCTTCTTCTAAAGTTCGTTTCCAATGCAAATTTATGTACCTCTGGGCGTTTCTTAGAACCTGTTTCTTTGCAAGTAAATGATTAAGCTTAATGATTCCAAATTAACATTGATCCATGCGTTTGCCTTCCTTTTTTTTTTTGCATTTTCAGAAAATGTTGAATACACTCATTTTATAAAATTGGCCATTTGTTCGTTTGTTTTCCATTCACTGAATTAATGGTTATGCCATTTCAGCGGTGCATCACAATTTATCTACTCTTAGATCGGCGGGCTAGTTTTTTTTTTTGGATGACTGACCTATGTACTTACAATGGGAAAAGGACAACATGCGCATGAAATCTGCTTACATGTCTGAGTATTTTCTGCACAAATTATGGCAGCCATAAAAACACTAATTTTATCTGTTAATTATTTGTAGAAACGACTGAAGAGTTCACCAAGTGTATTAGCAATAGACCTGATAAAATATGAGTAGAACTAATGACCTTATTTCCGTACGACATGTTAGCCAGTTGGAGTAGTGTAAGCTTGCTGGCGTCTGGATGCATCTTTAACATCACAACAAAATGTATTGAGTTCAGTTCAAAAAAGTTTGAGTTCAGATAACAGGCATATCCTGCTGTCAATTTATAACATGCATATCTTGTACTACCTATTATTTAAAATTTTATTATTATTTTTTGCAAGAAATTTAAAATTATAGTATGGCTATGACATAAGGATAACGGCGTGTGCTATGCAATATTTAATTAGTATGGGCTATCATGCATGAATCTACTTAGAATATTGTTTTGGGTGAACCTAAGACACAAGAAGGATATGGTGGTTACACTTTTCTTATATTAAGACAAATTGCTACTCCCTCCGGTCTTAAAAAGGCCGGCATTTTTGAATTTGGTATGTAAAGTCTCCGAAGTGTAAATTTGACAATGAATCTCTACTGCAGTATAATATTAAATTCCAACAATAAATTTATTATAAAATTAATTTTGAAGATTAAAATATACATATAATTTCCATCGATCAAATCTAATCAGTTTGGAAAACATGGTTGTTCAAAGTTTTTTCTTGAATACCCAACTTATGCACAAATGTCATGATTAAATTATTTTTTGGAAAATATTGATAAAGAAACTTTATATTTTTTTATACTAACTACTACCTCCATCCCCAAATAGATGGCATATAAATTCAGTCAAGAAGTTAATGCTTTCTAAGTTTGACCAAGTACATATGCGAAAATATTAAGATAAATAATATCAATCTATCCACCATTAGATATATTTTCATAATCTATTCAATATTGCAGGTGTTGATATTTTCTTCTAGATATTTGGTCATACTCAGAAAGGATTGATTTTTTGACTAGATTTATGCGCCATATATTTGGGGACAGGGGGAGTATGTATTAAGCGTCATGATTTTCTGAACTGAAGGAGTATTATCCATTTTTTCTGAAAGAGAAAAGGACATATTTTTCTCTGTAAACTTGGTCAAATTTTGCTAAGTTTGACTAAAGAAAAAAACTATATGCACTACATTATGAAATGGAGAAGTACTATTTAGCTGATGGGCCAGCTATAGACTGAAACACATCATTAATCAGGGTTGGTCTCTGGTTTGCCGTCTGCTATATATATCATTAAAACTTGGTACTGTATTATGCCAACCTTAGACCAATCTTGAAACTGATTGCAACCTAATTCAGCAATTTCCTATAGCTAATTGCCACAGACAACACACTCACAGACCAGAAGCACTTACCTAATGTCTGCAGTAAACCAATAATGATGATTCTTTGAAGAAAATAGCCGCCCATGTTGAACTCCCCCGCTACCTCCGTCCTGTACAACCCCAGATCTTTCCACTCTCGGTCCCCTAGCTTCCTGATAAAATCCAGAGCAGCAGTGGCGAGCGCGCGATGAACTGAGCGTGAGCGGCGACAACAGTGACTCTTTCCTTTTCCTTTGTTTGTTGTGAAGCGGCGACAACCAGCGTTCTCGCTGTAGCCGCCGTGTCCCCTGCCGATCGGCCCCTTCCCGTTGTCCTCTCATGCAGCCCATGCACGGAGCACGCTTCCCCTTGTCCTCGCCCACTCCACTCGTAGTAATCCTAATAATAATGCTCTGCCGGGTGCCGGCCCTGACGATGATCCACCCCTCAAATCTCTCACCCCTCTCCTCCATCGATCGACAGCTTCTCTGGTCTTCGACGCCATCATGATTAACCGATCTGCGCCTGTGTGTGTCTCGATCGGTGCATGCATGCATGCGTAGATATGGAACGGGAGGTGGTGCCGCTCGCGAACAAGGGCGCTGGGGCTCCTGTGTTTTTGGACGGTTTGCTGGTGCATGCATGCATATGGCCGTGGATCGGTTGAAGTCAGCTCGCGGTTTCCAGCTTGTCCGTGTCTTGTTAGCTTGGTATGTACGTGGCGTAGGGACAAGGATGTGTTCCCGTGTACGGGCAACGCCCCAACGCCATCACTGTGCGTTGATCACAGATTGAACAGTCGTCGGGCAAAGCTACAAACGAGACATGGGCGGGTGTTCGTGCGTGTCTGCAATGATTTAGACTTGCATATATTACAGGCATGGGTTAGGAACTCACTACCCCGAACCTACGCCCTACTGCTCCAAATAGAAGTAAGTAAAAATTTACGGCTTCACCGCTTCAGACATATCGGTGGTTTTCACTTCCAGTGAGCTGTTGATAAGATGCACTGAATTTCGATAATTCAGTGGACGCTGAAATATTTACCTTTCGGTCAAAATATATCGGTAATTTCACTAGTACACATGAATTTAAAAAGTAGTGTATTTTTTAAATCGATTTTTTGGTTAAATTTAAGTGAATGTTTTGGCCCTTTGGCCGAAATACAAACCAAAATCACCACTAAATACAATGAATTTTAATGATTTTTGTTGTTGCTGAAATATTTCTGAAACTGAAAGGGAAAACCATCACGTAAGTAGGTCCACATAGATGCCAACTAATTAACCTTCTGTTCCCTGTTATTTATGCGGGCTGTACCCGCGGCTCCTGCAGTACTGGTATCTCCTGCATTTCTGATTCCATTTACTCGTACATACGTCCTGCATTCAATGACAAGGGCGCCCTTAATTTCTTGACTACAGGAGAGCTGACCTCGCAGCAGTGGCGCTCGAGAAAGGCGTCGCCATTGTTGATCCATTGCACCGGTGTCAGAAGCTTGATTACTCAGCAGCGTTCCAAGATACTCCTCAGGTACGTACGCACGCAAGCATCTATGTGTGAGATCACAGGCATAAATGAAAAGGGCGCAGTACGGCGTACGTACGTAACCCCTATTGATTCCACCAGGCCACAAATATGTGTGACATCGATCGCTTCTGTTGAACCTCTTTTGGACTTCTGAGCACTAACTATTTACGTGGGCCATAACACTGATGTGCAAATGTACTGTGATCCACTGTTCCTCTACGGAAATTACCATCCATCTTCTTCTTTTCTTGAGGGGAAAATTATCGTTCATGGTGTCCAACACTTTATGTTTTCAAGAATGCCAAGTCTTCTTGGCTTATAGTAGTATATCAGTAAATCAGATTGCTTCATGCATGTAAGTATATTTGATGACATTTGCATTGTTTCATGGTGAATAGGAAGCTAAAGAGGAGGCGGCCGGTCACCTGCCGATGGGGGTACATGGGAGCGTGGAGGGGGCGATCTCTGGGAACTACTGTTCAAGCCCTGCGAGCTCGTCTCCATCTCTTGCAAGCTTCGAGCTGCTGGCGGACGACACCTTCGCGCCCAACCTGGAGATATCGCTTGGGAGGCACGACTGGGGCATGGAGCACCCCGAAGAACTCAGCCTAAAATACCTGTGAAAAAAGATCTTCTTCTTCTTTCTTTCTTTCTTTCCTTTTGGGTTAATTTCACTCTGCTAACCATTGATCAATTAATGGCTGTGACGACTGGATTTCAGTATGTTCAGCGAGAGAGTGAGCTTGATGTTTGGCTTGAGACGGTGAAAACCTGTAGTCTAGTGGGTTGGCCGGCTTGTTTGTGGGTTCGTACTAGTACGTGGTTTCGTCTTCTGGCTGCATACGTGGGTGTGGGCTTGTGGTGCATCTGTGAAACATGATCGAGAAAAAAGAGGGGGAAGTTTTGAGAAACCTGACGGACTGAATAGGGGATCGAGAGGTCACTCCCAGGACGGGTCCGCCATGGAGAAGCCGTATACACTCAAAGGATGGTGGCGGAGGCGTGGCCTAAGAGCATATCCAACAGTAGCCCTATTTTTGGGCAGAAAAAAGCGCTTGGAGTACATCTTGGGCACAAAAAGGTGCTTTATAGGGCACGCCAAAATGAGTGTCTCCAATAGCTACCCTAAAATAGGGCACCAAAAACATTGAAACTCCTTTTTCTAAAATGGATATGCAAACTACTTTGGGAAGTTCACCTCGTGTCGCGGCGGGCCGAGCCTTCAAATGGCGACGTCGTAGGTGCGCGTCACTATGACTGCCATCTTGAAGGCGCCCAGACAGCAAGGCCAACCGTCGCACTGAAATTCAACGCCAAAGCGACCGAATGGCCGTGGCCTAACGCCGCAGTAGCAAGCATGGCTCTTCACATGTTTAGCCTCCATCCAATGGTGCGACGCGATGGCAGATAGATATCGGTGGTGCGGCGCGACAGCGGAAGCGGCGACAGTGGCGATGGTTGTGCGGCCAATCGGAGGAGGGGCGGCAGATTCGGGTGGTGGGGTGGTGCGGCTGAGATTCGGTCGGATTCAGTGGGGCGACGACGACGCGGGAGAGATATCGGTTGTGGGCGGCGGATCCGGGTGGTGGGGTGGTGCGGCTGAGATTTGGTCGGATTCAGTGGGGGCGACGACGACGCAAGAGATATTGGTTGTGGTCGGCGGAACCGTGCCTTTTTTTTTGGGCTGATCAGGGTTCCATTTTTTTTCAAACTTTTGCAATTAGGGCACCTGTTGGATGCTATTTTTTGGGTCCAAAAGCTCTAAAAACGGTTAGACCGTATAGGGTTTCTGTTGGAGATGCTTTAAAATGATCGTTCGAGCGCGGGACACAGCCGATATGTGATCTCCATGGTAGGCTTCACGAAAGTCGCGGAGCCTCGGTTCAATCAAATTGACGCGGGGGTCTTTGGCGAATGACATCGTGAATCGTGTCTGCTTTGGTGATTTTCTTTGGGCTAGCTGCAATTTGCTGGGTTGTTTGAAAGTTGCGCAATAGACATGTCTGCAATCTGAAGATGAACGAATGGCGCTAGAACAAGGGTGGATTTGGCTGCTCACGGAGATGGGTGTGGAAAGGGAAGGGACATACTCGATTCGAGGCCGGTAGGGCTCGAGAAAATGAAGAGGACGGCACAAATGATGAAATAGCTAGGACAAAAACTGATGCTTAGAAAAATGCTGATGAAAATTATTTTTGGGATGACCAAGAAACTTACTTGCGTGGAGTTTGATGTTCGGGTGCTGCATTCCACACATGTAATTCGGGATTGCTATGTCTCAGTCGAGTGAGACTTTGTTATGCCTCAGTCGATGCTATATTTTTTGGTCTTACATGAAGATTCGTACAAAAAATTTCTTATCAGTTTTTTTTCTTTTTATTAACTATATCACTTGACTGAGACTTGTTGACTGAGACCTAGGCACATCCCATATAATTTATACTATGCTATGTTGTGTTCGCTTTGTATTGTTAGCTTAGATGTGACGACTGTCCGTGAGAAATTGTTCACAAGGCCTTTTGTTTTCTTTCGCGTTTCACCGTGATACTTTTATACTATGTTTTTGAACCAAAATTATTTTTTCAAATTGCATTTTTTGAGGGATAAGCTAAGCTTTAGAGCATTTCTAGCCGTTGCCCCCCCCAGGAGGCGCTAAAAATCGCCGCCCGGGGGCGTACCGGCACTAACCGCGAGCTGGGGGCGTGATGCTCCCCAGTCGCCGTGCCCATGTTTTTTTTGAAAAACAAAATCCGGCACAAACAAGGCGCAAATTCAACCAAACTTCGGCGAGTTCATACATATATAAAAATATTTTACAAAAGAAGAAAAAAACACTACTAGACCAGCCGTCGCCCTCGCCGTTCCTCGCCGCCCGCCGCCCTTGAAGCTCTACATGCCGAGGAGCCTGTAGAACTGCGTGTAGTCGCCGCCGCCGCCGCCGCCATCGTCGTCGCCTCCTTCGCGGCCGCCGTCCCTGCTGCTCCCCTCCCCAGGGACGCGCGGCGGGTTGGACGGTCCGGGGGCATCCTCGTCCTCGTCGCTGTCGAGGATCACCACGCCGTTCTCGTCCTCGCGCCCACGCTGGCGGGCGGCTATCTCCTGCAGGGCTCGGCGCTGCCGGACCATCTCGTCGCGGAGGTAGTCGTCCCGCACCCACTTTAGGGCGGCCTCGTCGGAGAAGCCACGCCGGACTATGGCCTCGTACTCCGCGGGTAGGCCGGGCTCCACCTTCGTCCTGACGAGCCGGGCAGAGGTGGGGGAGGACTCGGCGATGCGGACGCCGGAGCTGCGGGTGCGCTGGCTGATCGGCGTGTCCTGGGGCTCCGGCTTGACGGGGAGGAGGGAGGGAGAGCCGGACGAGCGGCCGGACGAGGAGGAGGACGCCGGGTCCATGCGTCTCGGCGTCCACGAGCTCCCCCGCCGGCGGGAGAAGGAGGGGGGAGCGGGGTACTCCAGCCTGGGCGTGTTGCCGCCCTCGATGTACTCGAGGACGGCCTCCAGCGTGCGGCCGCGCACGCCCCACCATCGGCGGCGGCCGTTGGAGTTGAGCCTTCCGGAGGGCACGACGCCGTTGGTGGCCTCAAGCTGCTCGGCGTGGCGGTGACCGAAGTACTGCTCCCACAGCGGGCTGTCGGGGATGTACCTCGGCCCTTCCCTCGCCGCCTGTGATACGTCTCCAACATATCTATAATTTTTGATTGCTCCATGCTATTATATATTCTGTTTTGGATGTTTAATGGGCTTATTTATACACTTTTATATTATTTTTGGGACTAACCTATTAACTGGAGGCCCAGCCCAAAATGCTGTTTTCTTGCCTATTTTAGTGTTTCGTAGAAAAGGAATATCAAATGGAGTCCAAACAGAATGAAACCTTCGGGAGAGTTATTTTAAGAACGGAAGCAATCCAGGAGACTTGGAGTAGACGTCAGGGAACCTTCGAGGAAGCCACGAGGCAGGGAGGCGCGCCCTACCCCCTGGGCGCGCCCCCGCCCTCGTGGGCGCCTCGTGGCTCCCCTGACCGACTTCTTTCGCCTATATATATCCATATACCCTAAAAACATCCAGGAGAAGAATAGACCGGGAGTTCCGCCACCGCAAGCCTCTGTAGCCACCAAAAACCAATCGGGACCTTGTTCCGGCACCCTGCTGGAGGGGGGAACCCTCACCGGTGGCCATCTTCATCATCCCGACGCTCTCCATGACGAGGAGGGAGTAGTTCACCCTCGGGGCTGACGGTATGTACCAGTAGCTATGTGTTTGATCTCTCTCTCTCGTGTTCTTGAGGTGGCACGATCTTGATGTATCGCGAGCTTTGCTATTATAGTTGGATCTTATGATGTTTCTCCCCTCTACTCTCTTGTAATGGATTGAGTTTTCCCTTTGAAGTTATCTTATCGGATTGAGTCTTTAAGGATTTGAGAACACTTGATGTATGTCTTGCATGTGCTTATCTGTGGTGACAATGGGATATTGATGTCTACTACGCAACCTTCTTCTTGTAGACGTTGTTGGGCCTCCAAGTGCAGAGGTTTGTAGGACAGTAGCAAATTTCCGTCAAGTGGATGACCTAAGGTTTATCAATCCGTGGGAGGCGTAGGATGAAGATGGTCTCTCTCAAACAACCCTGCAACCAAATAACAAAGAGTCTCTTGTGTCCCCAACACACCCAATACAATGGTAAATTGTATAAGTGCACTAGTTCGGCGAAGAGATGGTGATACAAGTGCAATATGGATGGTAGATATAGGTTTTTGTAATCTGAAAATATAAAAACAGAAAGATAACTAATGATAAAAGTGAGCGTAAACGGTATTGCAATGCTAGGAAACAAGGCCTAGGGTTCATACTTTCACTAGTGCAAGTTCTCTCAACAATAATAACATAATTGGATCATATAACTATCCCTCAACATGCAACAAAGAGTCACTCCAAAGTCACTAATAGAGGAGAACGAACGAAGAGATTATTGTAGGGTACGAAACCACCTCAAGGTTATTCTTTCAGATCAATCCATTGGGCTATTCCTATAAGTGTCACAAACAGCCCTAGAGTTCGTAGTAAAATAACACCTTAAGACACACATCAACCAAAACCCTAATGTCACCTAGATACTCCAATGTCACCTCAAGTATCCGTGGGTATGATTACACGATAAGCATCACACAATCTCAGATTCATCTATTCAAACCAACACAAAGAACTTCAAAGAGTGCCCCAAAGTTTCTACCGGAGATTCAAGACGTAAACGTGTGCCAACCCCTATGCATAGGTTCATGGGCGGAACCCGCAAGTTGATCATCAAAACATACATCAAGTGAATCAATAGAATAACCCATTGTCACCACGGTTATCCCACGCAAGACATACATCAAGTATTCTCAAATCATTAAAGACTCAATCCAATAAGATAACTTCAAAGGGAAAACTCAATCCATTACAAGAGAGTAGAGGGGGAGAAACATCATAAGATCCAACTATAATAGCAAAGCTTGCGATACATCAAGATCGTGCCAAATCAAGAACACGAGAGAGAGAGAGATCAAACACATAGCTACTAGTACATACCCTCAGCCCCGAGGGTGAACTACTCCCTCCTCGTTATGGAGAGCACCGGGATGATGAAGATGGCCACCGGTGAGGGTTCCCCCTCCGGCAGGGTGCCGGAACAAGGTCCCGATTGGTTTTTGGTGGCTACAGAGGCTTGCGGCGGTGGAACTCCCGATCGATTCTGTTCTCCGATCATTTTAGGGTATATGGATATATATAGGCGGAAGAAATACGTCAGGGGAGCCACGAGGGGCCCACGAGGGTGGAGGGCGCGCCCAGGGGGGTGGGCGCGCCCCCTGCCTCGTGCCTTCCTCGTTGATTCCCTGACGTGCACTCCAAGTCTCCCGTATTGCTTTATTTTCAAAAATAACTTTTCCGAAGGTTTCATTCCGTTTGGACTCCGTTTGATATTCCTTTTTTGCGAAACACTGAAACAAGGGAAAAAACAGAAACTGGCACTGGGCTCTGGGTCAATAGGTTAGTCCCAAAAGTAATATAAAAGTGCATAGTAAAGCCCATAAAACATCCAAGATGGATAATATGATAGCATGGAACAATAAAAAATTATAGATACGTTGGAGACGTATCAGATATCACGTGATCTACTTGATGTATGTTTTGGTGATCAACTTGCGGGTTCCGTGACCTCGTGAACTTATGCATAGGGGTTGGCACACGTTTTCGTCTTGACTCTCCGGTAGAAACTTTGGGGCACTCTTTGAAGTACTTTGTGTTGGTTTGAATAGACGAATCTGAGATTGTGTGATGCATATCGTATAATCATACCCGTGGATACTTGAGGTGACATTGGAGTATCTAGGTGACATTAGGGTTTTGGTTGATTTGTGTCTTAAGGTGTTATTCTAGTACGAACTCTATGATAGATCGAACGGAAAGAATAGCTTCGTGTTATTTTACTACGGACTCTTGAATAGATCGACCAGAAAGGATAACTTTGAGGTGGTTTCGTACCCTACAATAATCTCTTCGTTTGTTCTCCACTATTAGTGACTTTGGAGTGACTCTTTATTGCATGTTGAGGGATAGTTATATGATCCAATTATGTTATTATTGTTGAGAGAATTTGCACTAGTGAAAGTATGAACCCTAGGCCTTGTTTCAACACATTGCAATACTGTTTACGCTCACTTTTATTACTTTTTACCTTGCTGTTTTTATATTTTCATATTACAAAAACCTATATCTACTATCCATATTGCACTTGTATCACCATCTCTTCGCCGAACTAGTGCACCTATACAATTTACCATTGTATTGGGTGTGTTGGGGACACAAGAGACACTTTGTTATTTGGTTGCAAGGTTGTTTGAGAGAGACCATCTTCATCCTACGCCTCCCATGGATTGATAAACCTTAGGTCATCCACTTGAGGGAAATTTTCTACTGTCCTACAAACCTTTGCACTTGGAGGCCCAACAACGTCTACAAGAAGAAGGTTGTGTAGTAGACATCAAGATTTTTTCTGGCGCCATTGCCGGGGAGGTTAGTGCTTGAAGTTATATCTTTAGATCTTGCAATCGAATCTTTTTGTTTCTTGTTTTATCACTAGTTTAGTCTATAAAAGAAAACTACAAAAAATGGAATTAAGGTTGCCTCATATGCTTCATCTTTTTAATGTCTTTCGTGAAAACGATGGGAAGGAAAATTGTGCTCAAGTACTAGAAGAAGAATGCATTAGAATGTTTGGCACTAAATATTTGAATGATGAGCATGATTGCAATGTTGTTAGTATGAATTCTTTGAATACCCATGATGCTAATGATATGCAAAGCCACAAGCTTGGGGATGCTATGTTTGATGAAGATGATATTTTTAGTCTCCCAAGTTTTGATATGCAAATTTATTATGATGATAGCATGCCTCCTATTTATGATGATTATATTGATGAAAGTGGGTTTGGAAGAGTGTCAACTTTAGGAAGTAATGATCCCACTATTTTGGAGGATGTTGTATCTTATTGTGATAATTATGAAAGTGGATTTGGAGAGGTCACGACTTTATTTAGTGATGAATCCACTATTTCGGAAGAGGTTCCAATTGATTATGAGAACAAAGTTGCTATCTATGATGATTATTGTTGTGACTTGTATGCTATTAATAATAATGATAACCATGAAACTTGTTATCATGATTTTAGTTTTCAATTGGATTATGCCTCACATGATAGTTATTTTGTTGAGTTTGCTCCCACTATTATTCATGAGGAGAAATTTGCTTATGTGGAGAGTAATAAAATTTCTATGCTTGTAGATCATGAAAAGAATGCTTTATGTGATAGTTATATTGTTGAATTCATTCATGATGCTACTGAAAATTATTATGAGGGAGGAATATATGCTTGTAGGAATTGCAATAGTATCAAGTTTCCTCTCTATGTGCTTAAAGTTTTGAAGTTATGCTTGTTTTGCCTTCCTATGCTAGTTGATTATTGTTCCCATAAGTTGTTTGCTCACAAAATCCCTATGCATAGGAAGTGGGTTAGACTTAAATGTGCTAGTCATATTCTTCATGATGCTTTCTTTATGTTTCAATTCTTATCTTTTATGTGAGCATCATTGAAATCATCATGCCTAGCTAGGGGCGTTAAACGTTAGTGCTTGTTGGAAGGCATCCCCTCTTTCGTCTTCGTTCATCGGTAACTTTACTTGGAGCTATATTTTTATTCACCACATGATATGTGTTTTGCTTGGAGCGTCATTTTATTTTCTTTTGTTTTGCTTGCTGTTTGAATAAAATACCAAGATCTGAAATTCTTAAATGTTAGAGAGTCTTCACATAGTTACATAATTATTCAACTACTCATTGATCTTCACGTATATCTTTCAGAGTAGTTTGTCGTTGCTCTAGTGCTTCTCTTATATCTTTTTAGAGCACGGTGGTGATTTTATTTTGTAGAAATAGATGAACTCTCATGCTTCACTTATATTATTTCGAGAGTCCTAAACAGCATGGTAATTTGCTTTGGTTATGAAACTAGTCCTAATATGATAGGCATCCAAGATGGGTATAATAAAAACTTTCATATAAAGTGCATTGAATACTAAGAGTAGTTTGATACTTGATAGTTGTTTTGAGATATAAAGGTGGTGATATTAGAGTCGTGTTAGTTGGGTAATTATGAAATTGAGAAATACTTGTGTTGAGGTTGGCAAGTCCCGTAGCATGCACGTATGGTAAACGTTGTGTGAAAAATTTGAAGCATGGAGTGTTCTTTGATCGCTTTCCTTATGAGTGGCGGTCGGGGACGAGTGATGGTCTTTTCCTACCAATCTATCCCCCTAGGGGCATGCGTAGTAGTACTTTGCTTCGAGGGCTAATAAACTTTTGCAATAAGTATATGAGTTCTTTATGACAAATTGAGTCCATGGATATTACGCACTCTCACCCTTCCATAATTGCTAGCCTCTTCGGTACCGTGCATTGCCCTTTCTCACCTGAGAGTTGGTGCAAACTTCGCCGGTGCATCCAAACCACGTGATACGATACGCGCTATCACACATAAACCTCCTTATATCTTCCTCAAAACAGCCACCATACCTACCTATTATGGCATTTCCATAGCCATTCCGAGATATATTGCCATGCAACTTTCCACCGTTCTGTTTATTATGACACGCATCATCACTGTCATATTGCCTTGCATGATCATGTAGTTGACATCGTATTTGTGGCAAAGCCACCATGCTAATTTTTCATACATGTCACTCTTGATTCATTGCATATCCCGATACACCGCCGGAGGCATTCACATAGAGTCATATTTTGTTCTAAGTATCGAGTTGTAATTCTTGAGTTGTAAGTAAATAAAAGTGTGATGATCATCATTATTAGAGCATTGTCCCATGTGAGGAAAGGATGATGGAGACTATGATTCCCCCACAAGTCGGGATGAGACTCTGGACGAAAGAAAAAAAAGAAAAGAAAAAGAGGCCAAAAAAAAGAGAGAAGGCCCAAATAAAAAAATATATAAAAAGAAAAAAAAGAGAGAAAAAAGAGAGAAGGGACAATGTTACTATCCTTTTTCCACACTTGTGCTTCAAAGTAGCACCATGATCTTCATGATAGAGAGTCTCTTATTTTGTCACTTTCATATACTAGTGGGAATTTTTCATTATAGAACTTGGCTTGTATATTCCAATGATGGGCTTCCTCAAAATGCCCTAGGTCTTCTTGAGCAAGCAAGTAGGATGCACACCCACTTAGTTTCTTTTGATGAGCATTCATATATTTATAGCTCTAGTGCATCCATTGCATGGCAATCCCTACTCCTCGCATTGACATCAATTGATGGGCATCTCCATAGCCCGTTGATTAGCCGCGTCAATGTGAGACTTTCTTCTTTTTTGTCTTCTCACATAACCCCTATCATTATACTCTATTCCACCCATAGTGCTATGTCCATGGCTTGCGCTCATGTATTGCGTGAGGGTTGAAAAGGCTAAAGCGCGTTAAAAAGTATGAACCAATTGCTTGGCTTGTCGCCGGGGTTGTGCATGATGGGAGCATTTTGTGTGACGAAAATGAACCATGGCCAAACTATATGATTTTGTAGGGATAAGCTTTCTTTGGCTATGTTATTTTGATAAGACATAATTGCTTGGTTAGTATGCTTGAAGTATTATTATTTTTATGTCAATATTAAACTTTTGTCTTGAATCTTATGCATCTGAATATTCTTGCCACAATAAAGAAGATTATATTGATGATTATGTTAGGTAGCATTCCACATCAAAAATTCTGTTTTTATCATTTACCTACTCGAGGACGAGCAGGAATTAAGCTTGGGGATGCTGATACGTCTCCAACGTATCTATAATTTTTGATTGCTCCATGCTATTATATATTCTGTTTTGGATGTTTAATGGGCTTATTCATACACTTTTATATTATTTTGGGGACTAACCTATTAACCGGAGGCCTGGCCCAAAATGTTGTTTTCTTGCCTATTTTAGTGTTTCGAAGAAAAGGAATATCAAATGGAGACCAAACGGAATGAAACCTTCGGGAGAGTTATTTTTGGAATGGAAGCAATCCAGGAGACTTGGAGTAGACGTCAGGGAAGCTTCGAGTAAGCCACGACGCAGGGAGGCGCGCCCTACCCCCTGGGCGCGCCCCCACCCTCGTGGGCCTCTCGTGGCTCCCCTGACTGACTTCTTTCGCCTATATATATCCTTATACCCTAAAAACATCCAGGAGCACAATAGATCGAGAGTTCCGCCGCCGCAAGCCTCTGTAGCCACCAAAAACCAATCAGGAGCCTATTCCGGCACCCTGCTGGAGGGGGGAACCCTCACCGGTGGCCATCTTCATCATACCGGCGCTCCCCATGAAGAGGAGGGAGTAGTTCACCCTCGGGGCTGACGGTATGTACCAGTAGCTATGTGTTTGATCTCTCTCTCTATTGTGTTCTTGAGGTGGCACGATCTTGATGTATCGCGAGCTTTGCTATTATAGTTGGATCTTATGATGTTTCTCCCCCTCTACTCTCTTGTAATGGATTGAGGTTTTCCCTTTGAAGTTATCTTATCGGATTGAGTCTTTAAGGAGTTGAGAACACTTGATGTATGTCTTGCATGTGCTTATCTGTGGTGACAATGGGATATCACGTGATCTACTTGATGTATGTTTTGGTGATCAACTTGCGGGTTCCGTGACCTCGTGAACTTATGCATAGGGGTTGGCACACGTTTTCGTCTTGACTCTCCGGTAGAAACTTTGGGGCACTCTTTGAAGTACTTTGTGTTGGTTTGAATAGACGAATCTGAGATTGTGTGATGCATATCGTATAATCATACCCGTGGATACTTGAGGTGACATTGGAGTATCTAGGTGACATTAGGGTTTTGGTTGATTTGTGTCTTAAGGTGTTATTCTAGTACGAACTCTATGATAGATCGAACGGAAAGAATAGCTTCGTGTTATTTTACTACGGACTCTTGAATAGATCGACCAGAAAGGATAACTTTGAGGTGGTTTCGTACCCTACAATAATCTCTTCGTTTGTTCTCCACTATTAGTGACTTTGGAGTGACTCTTTATTGCATGTTGAGGGATAGTTATATGATCCAATTATGTTATTATTGTTGAGAGAATTTGCACTAGTGAAAGTATGAACCCTAGGCCTTGTTTCAACACATTGCAATACCGTTTACGCTCACTTTTATTACTTTTTACCTTGCTGTTTTTATATTTTCATATTACAAAAACCTATATCTACTATCCATATTGCACTTGTATCACCATCTCTTTGCCGAACTAGTGCACCTATACAATTTACCATTGTATTGGGTGTGTTGGGGACACAAGAGACTCTTTGTTATTTGGTTGTAGGGTTGTTTGAGAGAGACCATCTTCATCCTACGCCTCCCACGGATTGATAAACCTTAGGTCATCCACTTGAGGGAAATTTGCTATTGTCCTACAAACCTCTACACTTGGAGGCCCAACAACGTATATAAGAAGAAGGTTGTGTAGTAGACATCAGCCTGCGGAAGAGAGGACCGGATACGGGCGATCTCCGCACGACGCACCGCCCCGGTGGGCGGCGGTGGCACCGGGACCCCGCCGGCGCTGATCCTCCACGCCGGGGGCACCCGCATGTCCGGCGGGACTTGTACTCGGCCTCATAGAGAAGCCGAGCTTCGTCCTCGTGAAGGTGGCGGCGGCCGAAGGCATTCGCCACCGCGCCATCGCCTGGAAAGCGCTCGGCCATTGTGTGAATTGGAAACGGCAAGAAGAGAGGGAGGAACGGGGGCGTCGGTGGTGGAGAGTCTGTGCGTCACCGGTGCGGGAGGGGGTGGCTTATATAGGCGGAGCCGCCATGTGTACGTGTGGCCGCCGTGGGTACGCGTGGCGAGCGAGGGACGCGCGTCATCCGATCTTCACTGCGCCGCCCGTGAGGCATCAATGGAGGAGGCTGACCGGCGCGATAGCGCTCGGCAGCTTTGGCATTGATTCTGCTGCGGGAACCGAGGCAATGAGGACGACGAAGCAACGAGAAGAGCCGAGTCGCTGCCAAGGAGGGCCCGCCGATTTTTGCGCCAAAAACGATTCGGCCGACGCCCCCAAGCACCCCCCAGCGCGCCGGGTTCGGCCTGGGTCCGCCGACGCCAATTTCGGCCTGAGTCGGCGAAAATTGGGCCTTTGGGGGCGCGATTGGGCCGATTTTTTGGCGCCGGCGGCTGAAAAATTGCCTGGGGGGCCTTGTTGGGGGCGCGGCTGGAGATGCTCTTATTGATGATAATCCATATGATGTGGGAAAACAAATGAGTCGGTATGGATTTGAACAAGCCCAGCCAGCCAGGCTGGTTCCTTGGCTCGGCCGTTGAGGTAGAGAAGGCCGTCTTTTACAAGAAAATGGTTTACTAGTGGTGAGTTGTGCACTCGCAAATCCTATGTCTCGCTTACCGCTGACTTGTAGAGTTCGTTGGAGTGGGCTGACCTAATAGTGTGAAAACTAGGTTAAGCGTAGGCATCGGGCAGGGACGCATTGCGTGTTAATATAGGTACAAAGGCCGGTTTGTTACAGAGGGGATATACATGCACTAGGGTTGGATTGATCTCCAAGGAAACAATCTCAACAACCTAACAAATTCACGCCACAACTTCCTATACGACTATCTATACGGTTTAAACAACACCGCAGAATACATCGTTTAACACTCCCCCTCAATCACAACTGTCTAAGTTGAGATTGTGCCTGAAAGCCTCTAACTGCCGCAGAGTAAGAGGTTTAGTAAAACCATCTGCAACCTGATCACCAGTAGGTATAAACATGATGTTCAACAATTTGTTGGCCACCCTTTAATGAACAAAATGATAGTCAATCTCGATATGCTTCGTCCTGGCATGGAAAACAGGATTAGCAGACAAATATGTAGCACCAAGATTATCGCACCAAAGTGAGGCTGCCTTTGGATGATGAACACCCAGTTCTGTCAACAAGTTCTGAACCCAAATAACTTCAGCAGTTGCATTTGCTAAAGCCTTATACTCCGCCTCTGTACTTTATCGAGACACAGTAGGTTGTTTACGAGCACTCCATGAGATCAAGTTACTTCCAAGAAACACTGCAAAACCTCTTGTTGACCTTCTGTCATCAGGACAACCTGCCCAATCTGCATCTGAAAAAGCACTTACTAGCATTGAATCTGAATTTCCAAGTCTGAGTCCATGATCCTTTGTTACTTGAAGATACCTAAGTATCCTTTTTACTGTCATCCAATGTACAGTAGTAGGGGCATGTAAGAACTGACAAACTTTATTGATTGAATATGAAATATCCGGCCTAGTCAATGTCAAGTATTGTAGTTCTCCTACAATTCTCCTGTACCTGGTGGCATCCTCTGCTCCAAGTACCTCCCATCATGAAGAGACAATTTTTCAACGGTGAATAAGGCTGTAGACGACGGTTTACGGCCTTTCATGCCCATCCTCTGAAGTATTTATTGCACATACTTTCCCTGTGATAGCACAATACCATTTGACATGTTCTTTACCTCAATCTCGAGGAAAAAATGGAGATTACCCAAGTCCTTAAGTGAAAACTCCTTGCTCAAATCCTTGAGAAGATCCTCAATTGCTTTAGGTGATGAGCTCGTAACAACAATATCATCAACATAAATGAGCATAAAAATAGTGATCCCATGATGATGATAAAAGAACAATGACGTGTCTCCCTTAGAGGGAGAGAATCCTAGGGATTGTAACTTCAATGACAGTCGCGAATAGCAAGCCCTAGGTGCTTATTTTAGTCCATACAATGCCTTATCAAGCTTACAAACATGACGTGGAAATTTTAAAGTTTCATACCCAGGAGGTTGCCTCATGAACACTTCCTCTTCGAGAACACCAAGCAAGAACGCATTCTTCACATATAGCTATCAAATGCACCAGTTTCTAGACACTGCAACTGAAAGAATTAATCTAATAGTAGCAGCCTTTACTACATGACTAAACGTGTCCTCGTAGTCAATCCCATACCTCTGTTTGAAACCTTTGGCGAGTAGACGTGCCTTGTACCTGTCAATAGTGCCATCAGATTTCCGTTTTACCTTGTAAACCCACTTACAGTCAATTATATTCCTCCCCTTGACTAGTGGAACTAGATGCCAGGTTTTGTTCATCATGAGAGCAGCATATTCCTCATCCATGGCCTCCTTCCATCGTGGCTCACCAAGTGCTTCGCTCACACTTTGCGGTTCACCTGTGGCACAAAAAGAACCCCAACGTACACAACCATCTTTGTATAATTTAGGCTGAACAATACCACTCTGTGACCTGGTGTGAGAGCGTTCAGGAGGAGGCAAAGCTGGATGGGAGACGTGATGTTGAAGACGATTGGAGGAGGAGGACACATCGGATCCAGCAGCCGCAGAAGATCCGCTGGTGTTTAACTCCTGTTGAGATTCTTGGGCCGGCAGTGACAAGCTGGCGCAGCCAGCCTCCTCCCCTAGACGGCCACTTGGCAAATCCAGATGGGAGCCCAGTGATACGTCTCCATCGCATCTACTTTTCCAAACTCTTTTGCCCTTGTTTTGGACTCTAATTTGCATGATTTGAATGGAACTAACCCGGACTGACGCTGTTTTCAGAAGAATTGCCATGGTGTTATTTTTGTGCAGAAATAAAAGTTCTCGGAATGACCTGAAACTTCACAGAGATCAGTTTTGGAATAAATAAAAAATATTGGCGAAAGAATCAACCGAAGGGGGCCCACACCCTGTCCACAAGGGTGGAGGGCGCGGCCACCCCCCTAGGGCGTGCCCTCTGTCCTTGTGGGCCCCAAGGACCTCCACCGACCTCAACTCAAACTCCATATATTCACGTTCGGGGAGAAAAAAATCAGAGAGAAGGATTCATTGCGTTTTATGATATGGAGCCGCTGCCAAGCCCCGTTCTTCCTCGGGAGGGCAGATCTGGAGTCCGTTCGGGGCTCCGGAGAGGGGAAATCGTCGCCGTCGTCATCATCAACCATCCTCCATCACCAATTTCATGATGCTCACCGCCGTGCGTGAGTAATCCCATCGTAGGCTTGCTGGACGGTGATGGGTTGGATGAGATTTACCATGTAATCGAGTTAGTTTTGTTAGGGTTTGATCCCTAGTAGCCACTATGTTCTAAGATTGACTTTGCTATGCTTAATGGTTGTCACTAGGGCCCGAGTGCCATGAATTCAGATCTGAACCCTTTATGTTTTCATGAATATATTTGTGTTCTTGATCCTATCCTGCAAGTTATAGTCACCTACTACGTGTTATGATCCGGCAACCCCGGAGTGACAATAGTCGAGACACCTCCCAGTGATGACCGTAGTTTGAGGAGTTCATGTATTCACGAAGTGCTAATGCTTTGGTCCGGTACTCTATTAAAAGAAGGCCTTAATATCCCTTAGTTTCCAATAGGACCCCGCTGCCATGGGAGGGTAGGACAAAAGATGTTATGTAAGTTATTTTCCATAAGCACGTATGACTATATTCGGAATACATGCCTACATTATATTAATGAATTGGAGCTAGTTCTGTGTCACCCTATGTTATAACTGTTGCATGATGAATGCGATCCGGCATAATTATCCATCTTTGATCCATTGCCTACGAGCTCATCTCATATTGATCTTTGCTCCGTTACTTTTCCGTTGTCACTGTTACGATTGCTACAAAACTGGTACTATTTCTTTTGCCACTGTTACTGTTACTTCCATACTACTTTGCTACTAAATACTTTGCTGCGGATATTAAGTCTTTCAGGTGTGGTTGAATTGACAACTCAGCTGCTAATACTTTAGAATATTCTTTGGCTCCCCTTGTCGAATCAATAAATTTGGATTGAATACTCTACCCTCGAAAACTGTTGCGATCCCCTATACTTGTGGGTTATCAAGACCTTTTTCTGCGCCATTGAGCATAGCTCTATTCTCCGAGTCACTTGGGATTTATATCTGTTGATCACTATGAGGAATTTGAAAGATCAAAGAACCAAGATTTTTTCCTCAACTACGAGGGGAGGTAAGGAACTGCCATCTAGCTCTGCACTTGATTCACCTTCTGTGTTGAGTAAACTTGCGACACCTACACCTGCTATTGATTCCGATATGTCGCATGTTATTGATGATGCCACTTCTGCCATGCATGATGCTTATGATGAAACTACTTCTCTGTTTGATAATACCGTGCCACCATGTGAATTTCTTGATGAACAACTTGCTAGGGTTAGAGATAATGAAATTACTGAAACTGATGATATTATTGAAACTAAAGATTATGACTCTCCCCCTAGATATGAATTGCTTGTTGTACCTGAGGGTTATATTATGGATGAGGAAACTGCTAGAGACTTTCTTGCTTGTAATGATAGAGATGATCTTAAGAAACTGTTAGCTAAGTTGAAAGAAACACTACAAAAAAAAGACACATCCGTGACATTTTGGGCCGAATGAATTTTTTTTCTGTCATACATATGACACTTTATGACGATAATTGTGACAAAACCCGGTATCATCATAGATGTGGTGGGCTCCTACTTCTATGAGAAAAAATCATGACAGAAAATGGGCTTTTCGTCCTGGGCGGGCCGGAGACGCAGCTGCATGACATTCTTTGGGCCGTCCATGACGGAAAAAACCGTGGTAGAAGCGAGGGCGAGGAAAATTTCGGGGAGTTCCCGGTTATGGTGGGAGGTCGGGGGCCGAGCGATGCGCGTTTCTCTCGTACACGTACGCGCGTGTGTGCGAGGCGTTGGCTCTAACTGAACCCGAGCGAGGCGTTGGGCTCTAACTGAACCCGAGCGATTGCACTGCAGGCTACGCGTTACTGAACCCGAGCGATCGATCGATGGCTGTTAACTGAACCCGATCGAGCGGTTCCTTCGCTACTGCTGCTAACTGAAGCCGATCGATGCTGCCTCTGGGATGAACAGTGAGCGTTGCGGGTGGGTTATGATGAACAGTGAGCGGTGGCGTTGCCTCTGGATGAACAGGACCCCGTGGTGTGGTGGAGGGCTGGATGAACAGTAGACGGTGGAGGGGTGCCCGTGGAGGGGTGGTTGAACAGGACCCCGTGGTGTGGAGGGCTGGATGAATAGTAGATGGTGGAGGGGTGCCCGTGGAGGGGTGGTTGAACAGTAGCCGGTGGAGTAGCGCGCGATGGAGGCTGGATGAACAGGAGCCCGTGGAGGCTGGAGGAGGTCGACGGTAGCCCGTGGAGGCTGGAGGAGGTCGACGGTGGAGATGAACAGTATCCCGTGGAGTCCCGTTTTGCGGTACGCCACACCCCTCCCGATGAACAAGACCCCCGTTTCGACCGTAGGAGGTCCGTTTCGTCCGTTTTGCGGTACGCCACATCCCTCCCGATCAACAGGACCCCCGTTTCGACCGTAGGAGGTCCGTTTCGTCCGTTTTGCGGTACGCCACACCCCTCCCGATCAACAGGACCCCCGTTTCGACCGTAGGAGGTCCGTTTCCTCCGTTTTGCGGTACGCCACACCCCTCCCGATCAACAGGACCCCCGTTTCGACCGTAGGAGGTCCGTTTCCTCCGTTTTGCGCTACGCCACACTCCTCCCGATCAACAGACCCCAGTTTCGACCGTAGGAGGTCTGTTTTCTCCATTTTGCGGTACGCCACACCCCTCCCCATGAACACGACGCATTCCGTTGCCTCCCCATGAACACGATGCATTCCGTTGCCTCCCCATGAACATGACGGCGACGCTATTTCTCTGTTCTGACCCAGCCATGTACACGAGCCCTGGCCGTACGTATGCGCGAGTAGGCGTTCGAGACCCCGCCCGTATGTACACATACGTGGCCGTATTTTCTTTCTTGCACCCTGGCCGCTGTACGTACGTGTACATGCTACGTGTGCGCCTCTACTACGACACGTACGTGCCTCTACTACGACACGTGCGCACCTCTATATCCACTAGTATATATGTACGTACACGTTCGCGACCAGAATGACAACGCTACGTACGCTTCGACCAGGTGGGTCCCGACTATCAGGCACTTCCTTGCCTGCGAAGATGTAGCTGGTGGGTCCCAGCAGTCAGGGGGGCGAATCTTTTTTTTGCCCGGACACACTTCCTTGCGTGCGAAGATGTAGCTGGTGGGTCCCAGCAGTCAGGGGAAAATGTTTTTTTGTGAAATATGGTGGCCCGTCCGGTGGGTCCCCACTGTCAGGTGGAGGAATAATTATTTTGCACGTAATAAGGAGGCACTTCCTTGCTGCGGCCGTGGACCCAGCTGTCAGCCTCTCCACGTACAGTCCACGTCCGATGGAAGCCGTTCCTTGACCACGTTGACCAGGCCGCGCCGAGAGCACCAAGGCGGTGGACGACGGCGAGGCCTAGGAAGGGGACGACGCGGAGCCGGGGAAGACGGCGGGAAGATGCGGCAGTGGATGCCCACGCGTAGAGGAGTACGAGGGTTCACTGGTTCGCTGCGGTGTGAGGCTGCCGTCGCCGCAGAATAACAGGGGGTGTGGGTGAGTAGAGGGATGGCCTGGCCAGCGGTGGGAGTAGTAGGGGCGGTGAGGCCTCCGCCGCATCGCAGCCGGCCACGGGAGGCAGGAGCACGAGGCACGACCGGCGCTGGTTTGGGCGGCTGGAGCAAGAAGACCAGAGGTTGAAGAAGCACTACGGCCGTTGGATGGACATCGTACGGTCACTGGAGCTAGAATCGTGCATATTGACTAAGTTGACAAAGCCCTCCGTCCCCGTCAACTTAGTAGGCCCACAAGTCAGCCTGCCACTATACTGGGTCCCAGCTAACAGGGGGAGTATTCATTTTTTTGTGCGTAATAAGGAGGCACTTCCTTGCGTGCGAAGATATAGCTGGTGGGTCCGAGCTGTCAGCGGCGGTAACGTTTTTTTCGCGAAATACAGAGGCCCTTTCGGTGGGTCCCTGATGTCAGGTGGAGGAATCATTATTTTGCGCGTAATAAGGAGGCATTTCCTTGCGTGCGGCCGTGGACCCAGCTGTCGGCCTCTCCACGTACAGTCCACTTCAGATGCATGTCGGTCGTTGACCATGTTGACCAGGCCGCGCCGAGAGCACCAGGGCGGTGGACGACGGCGAGGCCTAGGAAGGGAACGACACGGAGGCAGGGAAGACTCGGCAGTTGTTTCCCACGCGGAGGGGAGTACGACTGTACGAGGGTTTACTGGTTCGTCTGCCGTCGCCGGAGAATAACAGCAGGTGTGGGTGAGTAGAGGGATGGCTAGGCCAGCGATGGGAGTACGGTGGGGCGGTGAGGCCTGCGCGGCAGCAGAGCCGGCCGCGGGGAGGAGGGAGCAGGCAGTCCCGCCGGCGCTTGTTTGAGCGGCTGGAGCAGGAAGAGCAGAGATTGAAGAAGCACGACGGCCGTTGGATGGCCATCCAACAGTCACTGCTTGTGCGTCAACCTTTTTTTAGGAAAGCCTCAAATCTGTGGAAAACAGCATACAACCCATCTGCCATTATTTCTAATAATTTACAGCCCATTTGCTAATTATTAAGGTTTTTTTGGAGCCCATATTCTTTTTGTTAGCATTACAGCCCATATTGTGGCCACGGTTAAAAAATTATACGAAATTTTGCATATTTCGGTGCGGTCCGAACTGTTTTTAATCCCGAAATTTCGACTCACATTCAAACTGATTTTAAAAATAAATGTATATCAATATAAAATCCAACAAATTCTCCACGCATAAAAATTAATGTAATTTAAAATCTCGAAATGAAAAAAAGATATTTGAAACTAATTGCCGGTTTGATGTGTTTTAAAAATGTACAGCCCATTTCTCATTACTGATGGGCCATTTTCTCGGCCAGCCGAATGAAAGCTCTCCTCGTCTTGAAAGATTTGCAGCCCAACAGGCCTGACAAAGCGACTTACTTGGCAAATCACAAAAAAACTGGGCTGTGGCCGTGGACCCAGCTGTCAGCCTCTCCACGTACAGTACTCTTCCGATGGAAGTCGTTCCTTGACCACGTTGACCACGCCGCGCGGAGAGCACCACGGCGGTGGACGACGGCGAGGCCTAGGAAGGGGACGACGCGGAGCCGGGGAAGACGCGGCAGTGGAAGCCCGCGCGGAGAGGAGTACGAGGGTTCACTGGTTCGGCTGCGGTGTGAGGCTGCCGTCGCCGCAGGGCCTGGCCAGCGGTGGGAATAGTAGGGGGCGGTGAGGCCTCCGCGGCAGCACAGCCGGCCACGGGAGGCAGGAGCATGCGGCACGACCGGCGCTGCTTTGGGCGGCTGGAGCAAGAAGACCAGAGGTTGAAGAAGCACTACGGCCGTTGGATGGACATCGTACGGTCACTGGAGCTAGAATCGTTCATATTGACTAAGTTGACAAAGCCCTTCGTCCCCGTCAACTTAGTAGGCCCACAAGTCAGCCTCCCACCAAGGTGGGTCCCAGCTAGCCGGGGGAGTATTCATTTTTTTGTGCGTAATAAGGAGGCACTTCCGGTGGGTCCGAGCTGACAGCGGGGGGAACGTTTTTTTCGCGAAATACGGTGGCCCGTCAGGTGGGTCCCAGCAGTCAGGGGGCAAACATTTTTTTCGCAAAATACGGTGGCCCGTCCAGTGGGTCCCTGCTGTCAGTTGGAGGAATCATTATTTTCCGCGTAATAAGGAGGCACTTACTTGCTGCGGCCGTGGACCCAGCTGAGACTCTCCACGTACAGTATACTTCCGATGGAAGTCGTTCCTTGACCACGTTGACCTCGCCGCGTTCCGTTGCATGCATGCGTCCATGGGCGTGGTGCGTCCCCACTGTCAGCCTCTCACGTACAGTCATCTTCCGATGACTCTCGGTTGTTGACCACGTTGACCACACCGTGCCGAGCGCACCCAGACTGGAACGACCCGGAGATGGGGAAGACGGGGCAGTGGAGTCGCAGATGGAGAGGAGTGGGAAACTTCACTGGTTCGGGTGCGCGGCAGCACAGCCGCGGTGCCGCCCACGGGAGACAGGAGCAAGAACAGAGGTTGAAGAAGGAGCACGGCTGTTGGATTAACATCCAACGGTCCAGCTGCTAGAATCATTTGTTGATTAAGTTGACAAAGCCGTGCGTACACGTCCGCTTAGTAGGCCCACAAGTCAGTCACCAAATCTGACGGGTCCCAGCTGTCAACGGGATGAATAATTTTTTTCGCAAAACAAGGAGGCACTTCCTTCCGTGCGAAGATACAGCCGGTGGGTCCCAGCTGTCAGGTGGAGAAATAATTTTTTTCGCAAAACAAGGAGGTCCCTCCTGTAGCTGGTTCGAATCCAAACCTAGACTATGACTATATATGGTGCTATGCTACTCTGCAAGTAATGAAACTGACATATCCAACGTTCGCTTCTCCTCTTCTCTACTTACTCTGCCTAGCATCAGAAGCTCTGGCCGCAGCAACCATGTCCGCTGGCTGCTCGTCCACCTGCTCTTCAGCAGGCAACAACCAGATATGCGCCAAGTCGCCACCCGTACCATCGCCTGTGGGTCTCATCACACCCCCGCCGGCACGCGCACCGCAGCCGATTGCTCATCGCAACCCGCTGCCGTTGGTGTGGTGCCACTGCTGCAAATCACGCAGAGTCATCCGTCGCGTCTCAACCACAATCCGCAACCCTGGCCGAGTCTTCTACAAATGCCCGAATCATGGGGTAATAATATGTTTAAGTGTTGTTCTGCTGCTTTCAGTTGCTGATTTTTTTAATAGTTTGGTTGATGATCTTCCAATTTGATTCGTGCAGAAAAGGGAAGATTCGTGTGATTTGTATTTCTGGGAAGTTGCTGATGTGGGGGAATGCAACTACGCTGATTATTTGGTTAGCCGAGGAATCCCAATACCAGCAGGTTGGGGTGTTGGACAAGTAACTGAAGGAACGGCAGAAGAGGAAGATGCAGAGCAGAAGGTTAAAGATGCAGTTCCTCTGATCATGGCCAAGCAACAGCTGCTGAACGGCCTTGACAGCAATGAGGAGATGAAAGAGCTTGTGAAGATAATGGGCAAAATCGATGTGCTCTGTAGGATGATTGTCTCTTTATTTGCAGTGTATGTAGCACTCGTGATGTATTCAGTGGCTACGACATGAGCACTTTGCTGAAACTAGTAATGAATGAAACCTGTGTAGCAGGCTGGGCGTAGTGTTGTGAACATCTAATGATTTCTATTAACGGAAATCAGGGGGTATCCCCTTTTGCTCATATAAATAAATAAATAGCAGAGGCCCTGTCGGGTCAGCTTTGTTCTCATTCGAAGACGTCGAGCAAATTGCAGTCCAACAGCAAACTATGTCATCAAATTCAAGTTTCACAGCCAAATATGAGTACAACTAAACAACAATGTCATCATGTTTTAGTTGTCATACAATCACCAAACACAAATCAGCATACATAACAAGTGATGTTCTCACAGCAAAATACTAAACAACATGTTCATCAGGTTTCAGTTGTCATAGCAAACACAATTTCACATAGTAGATAAAAAACGTCTTCTGACAGGCAAATACGACAAAAGCAATGTAATCATCATCCGCAGCAGCAGCGTCAACATCTTCGCCATGTGTATCAGTCTGAATCGTAATTCCCCACGGTGTCATCTTCTTCTTCGTCCTCAACGTCCTCGAACGTTGGCTTCTTCTTGATCAACTCTTGTATGTCCACAGCACGACAGGCAATCTTTTCGCCGGCGTCATTGACGTGATGGTTCTCAAAGATATTAGGAACATCTGTGTTATCTTGTACATCAGGAGCAGTGTAAGCATCATCTTGTTGTGCAACTTCATTAAACGAATTCCTCTGCTCAAACCTTTGCAATACTCTCCAGTCATCGCTACGTGCAAATGTGTCTTCCAAGAAAAATATCTGTGTTGCTTGATTTGCCAAAATAAAAGGCTCGTTGGTCTGGTACGCCGCCTTGACATTGATGGATTTGAAATAATCATCAGCTCTGGGTTTTGCGATCCTGGAAAACAGGTTATACCAACGACAGCACAACAGAACCACACACCGATGATCCTCGAAACTGGAGATATACTGCAACTGAACAATGTCTGTTATGTTAGCATACATTTCAGTTGTCTCTTTGTCATACGTATCCGTGCTCATGATGGCACTGTTTTGTGTCTTCCTGCCTTCGTCTCGTGCAAGGGTGTTGTAGCGCACATCTCCAACAACGCAAGATTCATAATGTCTTACCCGAGTATCAGGACCCATTGCTAGTGAGTAAAGGGCATCATCAACTGCCTGCCCATCCTCCCGCATCTTCTTAACCTATGGTTAGAAAATAGACAAGCTGATCATCTTATGTACTCAATATATTAAAAAAACTGACAGTGCACTTCAAAAGCTTACATGGTTCTTGAACCATTTCGCAAATCCTGCCATAACCAGTTTGTCAATGTTTCTTGGATTTTGCGGCAGTAACTCCTCTTTGTAGATGCTGCACAACATAGTGATCGCGTCAAACATCTAAATATATAAGAATGTGCTGCAAGTTTAGTAGATTACGATGTATAAGCTGCAGTACTGCACTTACTTGATATAAGGTAGTATCTCAGGACAGTTATTCAACACATACCAAACCATTTTGTCCAAATCTTTAGGTTTGTCCTCTTGTCGACTCTTCCCTGTAACTCGAACAGAATAATTGAAAACATTGAGCCCGGGATTGTCTTCACCCACCTCTTTGCTAAGCTGATCAGCTGTTTCAATGTATTTTGAGCAGAATGTCAACGCTTCTGTAGCAATGTAGGCCTCTGCAATGGAACCCTCGGGTCTAGCTCTGTTCCTAACATAGCCCTTGAAAGTGCCTAGCCGCCTTTCAATAGGGTACATCCAGCCATACTGTACTGGACCTCTAAGTAGTGCCTCATCAGGTAGATGAACAGCCAAATGCACCATCACATCAAAGAGGATATATCTTCTCAAGGTCGCATAGGATAGTTGGTATCTTGTCTCTAAGACGCTCCAAAGCATCTATCCTGATATTCCTACTGCAGAGTTCCCTGAAGAATTGTCCCAACTCTGCAACTGCTCTGTATAAGTCAGGGCGGCCCAATCCTCTAAGGATAACAGGTAAAACCCTTTGAAGTAGGACGTGGCAGTCATGAGTTTTCAACCCTTGTACCTTGTTTCCATCTGCACTGACTCTTATTTCAGGGTTGGAAGCAAATCCATGTGGGAATCTCACACGTGACAGGACCTCGCAGAATTCTTTTCTTTTTACCTTGTCCAAGACGTACACAGCTGGTGCCATATCCCGTGGTTTACCTTCATCTTGCACCTGCAAATCCTTTCTGATACCCAGGTGTGTCAAATCAATCCTAGATTTTAAGGTATCTTTCGTCTTGCCTTCAATATTAAGAAGTGTGCCGATAATGCTGTCACATATATTTTTCTCGATGTGCATCACATCAAGATTATGCCGCAGATCCAAATCTTTCCAATACTCCAAGTCCCACAAAGTGGACCTGCGGGTAAACAATAATCTCTCTTCTACCCTGCCACGCTTCCTTTTCCCGCTACCATTACCAGGATGGTTTCCTGGTGTAATATGCCTGACCTTCTCTAATTCCACTTGCAACTCATCGGCGGTGAGCCTCTTTGGCGCATCACGGTTTTCATGCTTTGCATTGAACACATGTCTTCGGTATTTTCTAGGATGCGGCTTGTCCTTGGCAAGGAAACGGCGGTGTCCAATGTAACAGATCTTGCTAAGTATTGCGTATGACAGCGGATTCCTGTCACAGCGAACACATGCATTGTAACCATGTGTCGTTCGCCCTGACATAGTGCCCAAAGCCGGATAATCATGGATGCACCAAATTATAACAGCACGCAGAAAGAAATCAGCTGGTGGGCTGCTATATAGGTCTCGAGTGAGAACACCCTTCCATAGCTGTTGAAGTTCCTCCACAAGAGGCTCCATGAACAAATCAAAATCCTTTCCAGGACTTTTTGGACCTGGGATGAGCAAGGCCATCATGTAGTTTGATTCTTTGGTGCAGACATTTGGAGGCATGTTGTAAGGGATAACAAGCACTGGCCACATGCTATATGTGGCGCTCTGGTGGCCAAATGGGTTAAATCCATCTGAAGCTAAGCCAAGTCTAATGTGTCTCGGGTCAGCAGCAAACTCTTTGTGTTTATCATTGAAGCTTTTCCACTCACTACCATGAGATGGATGGCTCATTACATTCTGATCTCTGTACTCCTGGTTCCTAGAATGCCACAGTACATCCTCTCTTGTTTCAACATCATGAAACAACCTCTGCAATCTTGGTATAATTGGAAAATGTCTCAGAACATTATGAGGAATCCTCTTCACAGCATCGCCATCTTTCCATCTTGATGATTTGCATTTCGGGCATTCACTTAAGTTGGCATAATCCTTCGGGAACAGAACACAATTATTCTTACAAACATGGATCATATCATATCCAATTCCAACTGCATGAAGGAAATTCTTCATTTTACTGTAGGTGTGTGGCAGCTCAGACGCATCTGGGAAAGATTCGCGGAAAGCAGCCAACATCGCATCGAATGATTTGTTGGTCATCCGCTCAGATGTCTTCACCTGAAGAAAGGTGACCATAGCTGGGAATACTGACAGCTTGTTTCATGGGGTGACAGCAACGTTGCATTGTTCCAACATGCGGGCCCACCGTTTTTCTTCTGCAGGTGAAAGTTCACAGAATGCACGAGCATTTCGTAGCATTGTTTCAATGTTGGTCAAACTCACTGGCTCCGCCACCACCACCTCGTCCTCCTCTTCCACCTGAGCATCAGGCAGATCAAGATGGTGATCTGCTGCTTCCACGTAGTCAATAACATTGACGTTCACAGCTTCACCATGATGAACCCACCTAGTATATGTGACCGACATCCCATACAAGTGTAGATGATTTTGCATAGTTGACTGGGGTCTTGTAACTGAATTCATACAACTGCTACACGGGCAGAGCACATCTGATTTCAGACCACCGTACTCAGCTTTGATAAAGTTCATGAAGTTTTCAACCCCCTCGACATATGCAGCGGAGAATCTTCGAGCAGAAGTTATCCAAGTCCTGTCCATCTGTTAGACATACAAATTAGTTCTTCTACTAGATATTACAGGAAAAACATATATGCTTTTTTATGAAGTCCAGAAAAAAATACCTAGGTCGATGTCTAAAGCTATGGCAAGATATTTGGACAAGCAGATCTAAGTAATGAAATATATGTAAAGCTAATTCAGCAAACAGATTTGAGTGCCAAATTATGGCAGGCTGTTCCAGCAGTCAATGAGGCCGAGCACACAGCCATCGAACTATCGAAGGCCATCGCAGCAACAAAGATCGAGTATAAAACGGTGTAGAGCTATTTCACCTAACAGATTGGCTACTAGACCATGGCAATCTACGTCACAATAAATATATGGCAGGACATTTTAGCAACTAATCGGCCTTGGCATGCCATCTCAGCTAAGCAGATTGAGTGCAGAACAGGGCAAGGAAGCTTCTTAAGCAGAGCATATTGACAGTAAACTACTTCGGCAAACAGTGAGATTAACAGCGTCTATCAGCTAACATTCAGCGCTACACCGACATGAACGGGGCCTCAGTCTAGAATGCGCGTACCGTGGGAGAAGCTGACCGCGGTGCGTCTCCACACGAACGTCGCCAGCGGTGGCGGCGCTGACCGCCGTGCGCCTCCACAAGAACGTAGCCAGAGGTGGCGGCGCGGCTAGAGGACGGCAGTCTACGAGAGCGTACTGTGGGAGCAAGAGGATCGCCGAACCGCGGCGCCGACGTATCGGCGCGGCGGGGAGGGCGGCTTTGGCGGAGCGAATGGAGTGGTGGGGGACATGGTGGGAGGGGGGTTTGGGGAATATTATTGGCTAGTTGGCCGAAGGGCAGTTGAATCGGATTTGG